>NC_134854.1:12015000-12087500 GCF_049852395.1 Peromyscus maniculatus bairdii | reverse complement strand
TATGTGTTTTCTTTTCTAATTCTATCTTCCTTCTTTCCATTTTCATATATACCGAAATAATTTGTTTACAGTCAGCCTTTTCCTTCCTATTTTTAATGCAATACACTGCTTTATCTGTTAATACTAACTGGCTTTCGGTCCTCACTAAGTACAAAGAAGACTTTTTTTTTTTAATATAGTAAAAGCAAGAAGTCTGCTTAATAAAATGACATTGGAAATCTATAGAATAGCATGTAATACACAGGGATGTCTCAAAGAGTAAGAACTTGTATAGACTCTCCACATAATCTGTCATTCTATAATATATGAAATAAGTATATTAACTTTTTGATCATTGATTTTGGGAATTTCTACATTTGCTAAAAAAAAAAAAAAAAAACCATCAGCTGCTCTAGCTAGGAATACATCATGCAGTGAAGCTGATGGACAGGCAGTTCAGACCTGGCTCAGGCCAGAGTTGATTAGCACAGGTTCTTAAAAGTGGCAGGGGCCAAGATTTTAGCCCTGTGCTGTGCTCCATATGGCTTCTATCTTGATGGTCGCAAGAAGTCTGCTGTTCCTCCTGCCATCATGCCATGGTCCAGGCAGAAGGAATAGGAAGGTGAATGAGAAAAGATAAAGCACAAATAAGCGCTGGGCAGCTGACTGTGCATCATTCACTAAGAACTTTCTCAGGAGCCACTGGCCCAAACTGCACTGTGTGAATACCTGTCATTTTAGCAGTCTATGGAGCTGATTGTTTTTATTGAGTCACTTTGTCACACACACACACACAAAAAAAAAAAAAAAAAAAAAAAAAAAACTAAAAACCTAAATTGGAGTTCTTAAAGTAGAGAAAAGGGGGGAATGGATTATGGATTATGGGAATAGTAGCAGTGTGTGTGCTAACTGTTTACCAAACTAGTACTGATACAATGAGTCCTAGAGTTATATGAAAAAAAGCAGATCTATAAGGTGAGATGCTTTAGTGACAAGAATTTTTATTGTTTTGATTAAGATTTAAACACACACACATACTGTGATCGAAGTTCAGCAGGTTTTAGGGGATTCAATTTTAATAATTTTAGTCACAATTAAAAAGCAGTTACAGACTCTGTGTGTGTTAATAACCTAATGGTTCCTCCCCCTAGGAGTTCCTACAGAAGATGGGCCTGTGTGCATTCTAGTGAGACATCTTGATGGAGTATAAGTGAGCAGCAGGACAAACACTGGGTTGTTTGAGTAGCTGAAGCTTTTGCAAAGTTTGCAAGCAGAAATACAAGCATGTTTTTTGGAAAATTGGTGTAAACAGCCATGGGACCTGAACTTTAAATAAGGAAGTTCAGAAAAAAAGCTTTTCATGGGTAGTAGTATAGTGATGTGTAGTAATATCACTGAAAAACTGAAAGTCTTTGCGTTTCCCTAATTATCCAAATGATGAAAGACACAATCCATAGGCCTTCCATGTTCCCTGGAGAAATCTGTATTGAGAGCAGCAACAGGAGAAATTTGTGGAACACACAAATGAATGTCCCTGCCCCCTGCCCCCCGAAAGACTGGGTTCCTACTGAGTTCTAGCTTCCAAGACCTTTGTACCTGTGATCTGTTACTTCGTCCTCCACACAAACCAGTTGATTGCCACTATCTCTATCATCCTCCAGAAATCTGAGAGCCAGAAAGCTTAAGGAAACTTCCCAGGAACCCATAATCCAATTTTAGTTTCTGGACTACAGAACTACATTTTTTTCTAACATTCTTTTCATGAGAATATTTGTAATGAATCATATCCTAGCTCCTTTTCATTTGGGCAAGACCAAGAAAGGACCAGAAAGTCATATGTATATCCTGTGATGAAGGAGGGACCCTGGAGGAAGGAAGAAAAGACCCTATTTCATATGAGAGCCTGGCTGTCCAAGCCAGCATTTGTGTCCTGAGTCTTCCTTCATCTAAGACATCAATGAGGCAAAGAGATGGTCACTTTTCATACTATTTACGGCATGCTTTCAAGTACTTATTGAGACTGGAATTAAAATGCACTTAGTCCATCTTCTTTATTATACTCATGGTCTGTACCCTGGAAATGCAGGGGTATAACAGCCTCTGCGTCAAATTGTGAAAACCACATAATTTGCATGCATCAAATAAATGTTGATCAAACCAATCCTCTATTTCATCACCTCCAAATATCTTTATCTCAGTATTGTTCTTAAAAATGCAGACATTTAGTTGTCTCTTCCCGTTCAAAGCCAAGAACAAAGCAGATGTGTGGTGACTAAGCAGCAGGGATTAGGGAAGTCTTGGAAATAATATTGTACTCAGGGATTCATTTTTCTTCTGAAAAAGATCCTCCTCTCCTGGCTGCGTGGCTGTGGTGCAGACCTTTAATCCCAGCAGAGGCAGGCAGATCTCTATGAGTTCAAGGCCCCCCTGGGCTACAGAGTGAGTTCCAGGACAGCCAGGCTACACAAAGAAACTGTTTCTAAAAACCAAACACAAAGTTGCTCTCCTCCTTTCGTCCCTGACCCCCTCCTTCCTTCCATCCCTCTCTCTGTTGTCTGCTTTCTTGCCTTCCTTCTCTACACCGTTCTAATTGCATAGAACAAACACAAATAAACTCAACCTATTCCTTAATTTGCTTTCAGGCACCATTTTTGAAACATGATTTTAACAAACTAGAACATTAAACTCAACCCATGAAATACAAGAATATACAATTATAAATGTACACATGACTTCTGTGTATTTTCTAAATAGGATGACCTTAGTCTTTGGGGACAACAGAATATGTTAAAAGCAAGGTGCATTCAAGTTTCTCATGGAGCATTCATAGATTATTCAATACTGGAATGTATCTTCCCTTCACTAAAGGATCAAAATGCATTCATTCATGCCATACTAGTACAAATTATTTTAAAAGAAGCACCTGTTCTGGAGCTGGTTGACAGTGAATAATGTATTTGAAGACATAAATAAGAAACAGTAACTTAAGCACTAAGCCACGTGGAGTTATTTACCATTCCCATTCAATGATTTCCAACACTACTAGACTAAGGAAGGGTTAGCGCCCTCTCTCTCTCTCTCTCTCTCTCTCTCTCTCTCTCTCTCTCTCTCTCTCTCTCTCTCTCTCTCACACACACACACACACACACACACACAGTCACACACAGTCACACACACCCATTTACATCTTTTGTTTGCGTTTGCTGGAATACATTTATTTAATGAAATGAAAGTTCAGGAGTATTGTAGAAATAAATTTCAAAGTCTTATCTCCTCTGTAAAATTTCATTTAATTTCGATTAAAAATAATGATCTTGCTCCAGCAGAAAAACAACAGGCAAAAACAAAACAGCGCAGTGGTTTACTGAACAATGTACAACATTTCCATGTATCCAACTTGCTTCTCCATCAGCCTATCAAAGCACTGTGACTCTATGCCCCTGTGTATTAGACACGTTGCTAGGCAGATACCAGGTACCAAGGGGAATTCAAAGATGTGCTTCTCCTCAGGGAGTTGACACTCTGGCTAGATAAAATTCAAGATAATAACCATTCTCTTAAAGCATTTTAAACAAAAGTTAGAGTTTAAGGTATTAAAAAAATCTTCTTGACAGTTATGGCTTTTAAAAAGTGTTCTGTGGAGTAAATTGGGTTCCTCTTTTCTGTGTTTAGTGAGTCAGCCATCACTTACAGGCTGAACAGAAGAAGGTTTTCAGAATCCTGTCTCCTGATGCTTTGTTTGTGGTTTTCTAAGATTCTTTTGGACAGAGTTCTAGAATCTACTGTTATTGAAGTGATAAAATTTGAGGAAAACAAATCCTGTGAAAGACATGCTGAATGGGGCCTATTACCAAAAGTCATTACCCAGATAGAACAGGAGAGAAGAGGAAAGAGTGAAATGCACTTTAATGATATCTTTACATTAAGGAGATTAACTCCTCAGTTTTAATATAAGAAAAATAAGAACACTTGGGCTGGACCTTCATAATGGTAAGAGTTGCTGTATTTTTTGAAGAATATTTTCAATTTTTATAAGTTCTGTGTTTAAAAGGTGTTTTTTGTTTTAAGATTTATTTGTGTGTGTGTGTGTGTGTGTGTGTGTGTGTGTGTGTGTGTGTGTGTGTGTGTTCCATATATGCAGGTGGTGCCCAGAGACACCAGAAGAGGGTATTAGACCCTCTGTAGCTGGAGTTACAAGCATTTGTAAGGCACACAGTGTTTGTGCTGTGTACTGAATTTGATTCTTCTGGAAGATGAGCAAGTGCTCTTAATTATTGAGACATCTCTCTAGCCTCTATAAGTTGTCTTAAATGTGCAAATTAAAACCTTATGGTTTTGTAAAATAACTCAGAACATACAAAAAACTACAAAGAATTAAATCTTATTGGTGGCTTATGTATAATCCCTACACTTAATGTGGGCCAGCCTGGGCTACACAATCAATTACAGACAAGCTGAGCTACATTGTAATACCATACCCAGAAAGGGGGG
Organism: Peromyscus maniculatus bairdii; assembly: GCF_049852395.1. NCBI lineage: Eukaryota > Metazoa > Chordata > Mammalia > Rodentia > Cricetidae > Peromyscus > Peromyscus maniculatus. Next base: position 12,083,030 of record NC_134854.1, on the reverse strand, counting down.
GAATGGATGGAAATTTGAAATTCACCTAAATTTCAACTCCCATTCAGCATTCCAATAGATTAGTATTCTGTTAATATGTTTTACACTGATAGTGATTGAATATGTGTATATGTGTGTATGTCTCTGTGTGTGTGTGTGTGTGTGTGTGTGTATGTGTGTATGTGTGTATGTGTGTGTGTATGTGTGTGTATGTGTCTGTGTGTGTATGGTCTTCTGGCATCCTCATGGCAGTATAGAAATGAATGCAATTCTGTGTTTTAAAACTTGTCTTAAACATGAGATTCATTTATAGGCTGTAGCTTAGTTCAGGACCATGGAAGAACTTGACCATGTGTCAGTTACTTGTCATTATTTCATTTATGTCCCGCAGTGAAGTCAAGAATCTAGACACCGTGATGCTGGAGAAGCCTTGGGCTTGGTTAGGGCTCCAGTTCTTACTGGTTGCATGGCACATTTTCTTTTCCTGTCAATCATGAACATTTGCATCAGTCTCTGACTCTAAAACTTGTTGTCTGTATGCTTTTTGTTTAGCAAAAAAGATGCTGTCTTACTTAATTGAAAAAGTTTAACATGTCAAAAGTTTTAACTATACTAATGAGAGAGCCCCTCCTTTACTACTAAGAACACAAAGAAACAGGGCTATTTTAAATTTTAGAAATTTCAGATGAACTTGTTCTGGCAAAAGCACTCTGTTGCTAAATGAAATGTGTTGTTAGATTATTACACAGTGTACACCGTCACCCATCTGAATATAGTTTTAGCCCATTATGTTCCACATGCCCCATGACACACCAGCTTATCTGTCTAGAGTGCTTCTCTGTGTGCTCAATTATATAGGTAGGGATTTTAATGAAGAAAAATAAAATAAGGAATATTTAGAAATATAATTATATAGAGGTCAGAACTGGGAAAATTGCTTTTCTCACAATCACTATAACTTAGCTTTATTGCCTAAATTATAAGTAATAAAAATTATTTTTATACTCTGAGAGTAAGTAGCCTAGGTTCTTGGTAAGAAATTGCAATATTTTCTCTAAGGAGAAATCAGCTCCCTTATAGGTGGTAGTGATTTGTTGAATATTGGTTTCCTAGAAGATCTGCAGCTACATTTTAGTAACTGTGACAAGAAAAAATAGGAAACAAACAAAATGGGATGTTGTTTATTTAGAGCCTATTGTGCATCATAGGAAAGGACACACAGCATTGAACTGGATACCCAAGTCTTTACTGTAGGGATGTGTGAGAACTCTCTCCTCAGTTAGCACCCTCTTCTCTGATGCAGTTTCTAAACAGACACAAAACTACATTAAAATTGTCAGCTTCCACTAACTTGTTTAGTAGTTGTTAAAATCTTATATGAACTCTTATAAAAATAAAACACCTCACTGAGAATACAACTGTTTAATATTCACCTCTTCAGAGGTTAATAGAACATAAATAGACTTGCTTTGCTTCTCCAGTTCATTAGTAAACATGTTCTCATTCATTTTTCAGGAAATAAATAACTTCCTTAGGAAGCTCTCCCTTCATATCCTATTCATGACAGAATATTAAAGGGAGGCCGTTCTGTTGACAGATTACATGAGTATCTTATACCCCACAAGCTAGAGTCCAGTTCAATGATTTCAACAAATGAATTGGGAGAATGCACATAGGCAGTAATCTGACTTCCTTTTGATGGTTTGGAGTGTGTATTTGAGTGTATAGGAAAACAAACTGGATTCTTAGAATGATTAAACTCCTGCTCATTAAATTTTGAAATGTGTTTGTTAAAATGTTAATGGAATTTATCTTTTCAAAGGAAACTATTCAAAAGCCTCCACAATGGCCTGTTACAGGTGTGTCCACCGTGATCTAAAGATTTTTTCTCTATTCTCCAATTATCTATTTTCTGTAGATTCTCTACTAACAATAGAATTTTCCAAATACATTTTTATTGTTCTCTTAGATATTTTTCCATATAAACAAATGCATCCCACTCAGGAAAATATGAAGAAGAAAAAAAATCACTAAGATGCAAAGAGTGTAACTGATAGCCTTGTGTGGTATTGTGCTTATTCTTGGTTTATATTAACCAAATAAACAGTGGATATGACTTCAGCATTGCTTCTTACTACTTTTCAAAACCCAGTAAACATTTAAAAAGTGAGATAGCTTCCAGATATTAAGTGAATGCAGTACTATATGGAGCACCCACATACTCGTTCAGATTAGCGAGATGTGATCCATCCTGCAGCTGCCTCAAATTAAGAACAGGTGTAGAAGACAGATTATGCAAATACTCATATTAATGTAATTGTCAAATTGGTGTGTTTACCATTGTGCTTTTAAAGAGTAGACTGTATTCCTATTTTAAATGTAAATTAGCTTCATTCTTGAGAGCAGCTATTGAGTAATGAAACTTGGTCCTGGCTTAGAAATGTATAATTTCTAGTAGACTATTTAACATGGTTCTAATATTTGACCTTTTCCCCATTAAACTCTCTCATATACTAAAAACAATGATTCTGTATTCGTTCAGTACATACATAGTCATGATGGAGCTGTGTGAGTTTAAGGTGACGCTTTAACTGGACTGCAGTTCTCTGTATCATACATGGCATGTGATGATTGCTCTAAGTGGTTTTGTTTTTATCTCTTTTGTGTTTTCTAAAGTATAAACTCATGGGAAATACAGTCTTTGGAGAAATCGCATTGCATTGATCATAGTAATATCGAATCATGGAATCTAGTTACTTTGATCCTGGTGACACTCGTAACTATTAATGTTGATGTTGTAAACCATGTTTTGTGAATACTGAGCAGTCATTTCCTGTTGATTCACCCACATGTCTGTGTGACGAGTTTATACTGCCCAAATCTTACTCAGAGTTTAGACGCTACCCTCAAAAAGGTCTCTTTCTCTCAGACTCATTCTGATTTTTTTTGGGTCCCTCAGTGATGAGCACCATGACTCACTATATCCCAAAAGATGACTAGTACTAGTGAAAACGAGGATTGAAGTATCTAGCCCTGAAGTTACGAATCTTGTGTCCCTCCTGTCCCCAATTCCCTTTAACTCATTTTTTCCTCTAATGGAATGACAATCTTGAAGCAGTCTTGCCTTTCTGTTTGTTTGCTAATACATATTCAGAGCTCACCATGTTTACCTGGCCGTGTGTATTTTTTATGCTTTTTCATTTCACACAACAAGATGCTGAAGCTAAGAAAGGCTAAATTGCATTATCTAAGGTCATGTAGCTGACGTTTGAGTTGGGTTGTAAATTCAAGTCTGTCTTCTACAAACCATGGGCCTCTTAACCTTTCATCACTGATCATAACAGCTTCTTTACTGACATTCGCAGTTTTCATTTTGGGGGAAAACATAGCAAGTAAGGATAGCAAGGCACAGAGCAAACGTGACTAGCACCTTACCCTAGCATCGTTATGGGTTGTAGCTGTTTTGATTCACAGTGTGGTTCTGGACGGAAGGGACGTATCAACTGTCCCAAGGAAGGAGTCTTGATGAAGACTCACTAGAAGAGGCCAGTGGATTGAAAGGACTGTTTTTTGTTTTTTGTTTTTCTGTTGCTCCCCACGGTGCATCAACCCAATCTGCTGATGACAACATTGAGTTGCAATGGGACTTAGTGACGAAGAGAGATGTTTACCCAGGGATATTGCCAGTAATCCTTTAATATGAAAGGAAGGAGCGGCAGAGACAGACTCTACTAAGTTTCTCTTTGCTTGATAAGAGTTTCAAATAAAAGGGTAAGAGAGTCTCTTGGAAAGAATACTTCTCTTAGCCAGGTAGTGGTGGTGCACATCTTTAATCCCAGCACTAAGGAGGTAGAACAGGCAGATATCTATGTGTCTATAGAACGAGTTTCAGGACAGCTAGGGTTAGAGAGAGAAAACCTGTCTTGAAAACCAATAAACAAATAGAATAAAATAAAATAAATGAAAAAAAGAATGCTTCTCATTAAGGCATCAGTCCCTTTCTCAGGTATTTGTTTGTTTGTTTGTTTGTTTGTTTCTCTACCTCTAAGAAAATGAAGAGGGAGAAAAAACTGATAGGAACCAAATCATAGAGATCCCCACCACACAAACTTCTGTGTGTACAACGTGCATTCCTCATTAGAGAGTCTGTCATTTACCATTATTGGCAAGGAAAGGACTGTAACTGAGACCAACAGCAGGTGAAAAGTAGCTGATCCACAGGCTACTGCTTCCTTCCCTGCAGGGATCAGAAAGGGAGCAGCAATGTCCTCCAGTCCCCCCATGCATTCCTAGGGGTGACCGTGATCTAAGTTGCTGCCCCTACAGAGTAAAGCATGCAGGAAAGAGGAGCTGGCATACTTTGGATTTGACAACATTAATAATATGAGGCCGAGCTTTGTTTTGATATCTAATCAATATAGCAAAGCATCTTTATGGTTTTTTTGTTTTTGTTTTTTTTTTTGTTTGCTTGTTTTTGTTTTTATTGATTCAAATCCTAATCTTAAATAGAAGTTCATGGAAAAGATCATCAGATGGTGAATTTGGGGCCTCCTGTGTGGGCCTCGTCCAGCCCACAGTCTCCAGGGATCTCCAGGGTTGAGGCCCCTGTGAAAGGACAATACCCTGGAAAGCAGACCAGTGAATGCTCCATTTCACCCTACTCTTCACTGTCTTTGACGGTCCTGACTAGGTTAGTGACAAATACACTTCATAAGTACTTTGAATAAGAATAGATTTCTGGTTTGCTACTCAGGGTAGCTCCATAGGACCAGCTGCTGAAGAAACAGGAAAAAAATCACATCTGTATGTCTTCATAAGTACTTTTAAGTTGCTCTTTAAAGGAAAAATCTCTAAAACAAGTTGGATGCTGCACAATAAGTCAAACCAATGATGTTCATTTCTTTTGTATCTTAAGTTATTTTCGCTTATATTGTTTTGTAGAAACTTTATGTTGAGCTCCTAATATTATTTATTATGTAAAGCAAAATTCTCAGTTTCAAGCAGGGGGGATTTGATTAAAATATTAAATATATTCTTTCAGTCCTTCTTCATATGAGCCCTATATTCATACATTCTTGAACAATGAGTCAAGGGTGATTTTACACAGAGTATCTTTATTTTAAAAACTCAGGATTGAGTCTTACTTCAAGATTGGAAGCTGATGTAATGTGTTATGCCAGCCATCCCAGAAGCCATTTCAATAGAGTCTGTACCCCGGCATTGGTTTTTAGAAATAATTGCATGCAAATGTAGTTGAACATCTGTAGCATGTCTCTGAATCCTAACCAGGCATTTTCCATTAGATGTAGTCTGAAAATCACATTAAGAAAAATATATCATCTGTGAAATTATGTTCTGAATGCCCCAAATAGCAAAGGAAGGGACCATGTTCAGTTAAATCTAGTTCAAAGTGTTCCCATTTATGTATCCCAAATTTCAAATGCTTCTTTCACCCTCCTTTAGTGCTAAGTTATAAAACTGAGAGGGGATCATGTTTACTAGTTTTTCTTATCTGCCTTATCACAAAATTTTCTTGAAAATACATGAGAACTCCTTTTATATATTGTATGCAAATGCCCTTAGGAAATGTCATACAATGTACAGTGAACATATGTCAATAAAGTATAAATAAATGAAAAAAATCTAAGTAATTGTTGACATTTTAAGTTTTCTAATGTTTTCTAGAAAATAAAAAAGGTTATGTTTGTTCCTCTAATGGTAATGCAATTGTAATAATTAAAATTTCGTTACTTGAAAAATGAAATTGAAAAATTCAAAAAAATTGAAAGTGAATTAAGTGTGTGTGTGAATCGTCATACAGATGTATGTGCATATGACAGGATGTGTGTGTAAGTATGGGTAGTGCATACCGCTGTGTTTGGATGGAGCTCTGAGGGCAAATATTAGGAGTCAATTTTTATCTTCCACCTTGTTTTGGGGCAGTGTCTTTTTTTCTGCTGCTATATTATATGTACCAGTTTTGGTGGCTTGAGTTTTCAGGTAATTCTCCTACTTCCACATCCATTAACACCATAGGAATACAGGGATCACATATGTACACTCCTGCATCTGCCTTTTTACCTGAGTTTAGGAGCTCTGAGCTTAGGTTGTCAGGCTTGCTTGGTAAGCACTTTGCACAACAAGAGATCCCCCTGGCTCCTGAACTAAGTTTGAACATATAATTTACTAGCATACTTGCAGAGTTTGGGGAAGAGTGTTGCGAAAAATAAATAAATAAAAATAAAATACATGGACAGTCAGAGCAAGAGTTCATGAAACAAATGTAGTTCTTTCCATGAAAAATTTCCAAGGATATTTTTCTGGTTTCTTCATTGAAAGCATTGACAGCTTCAACATTGCGCTAGTAGGAGTCTCAATACCAGAGACCTGTTTATACTTTACTTAATCCATAAGGACAAAACATATATTCAATAAATAGCTGGCACAGACGTTTAATAGTGAGTGAGAAAGTCAAAGTGCACAGCATGAAGGACTTAGCTTTACATGGAGACATTGAAGATGTGTTTCCATGTCCTTCCCACTCCTTGTACTGCCCATCACTCTGTCGTCAATGGAACTCTCTTCTCTGAATTTACTGGCCCCTGGGGCTCTCTGGGTGTAAAAGTAGAAGTCATACTCCTTCATGTTATTTCCACTAGTGTTCCTAAATGTCCACTGCTTCCACTTACTTCACACTCATTGTTATACTATCCATCTGTTATCATCTAGGAAAATCTCTCTACCTCCTAACTTCCATGGAAGTATTTCTGTTCTGTTCTTCATAGCACCCTGTGCACATAAGCACATATAGCTCATGTGCTCCATGTAGTCTGTTCCCACATTTCCTATACACATTTGGAGCAAGCATTCCTACTTGACTTTCTAGTTCAGTTCTTGGTAAATGACACATAGTATCCATGAGCGAGATGACAATGTGTACACCAACATGTCTATTTTATCTAATCAAGAATTACATTTTTAATTTTTTGTCTTCTGGTCTCCTGATGTTCATGGGATATTCAGCTTTTTGTTTTACATAGTTAAAGTATTTTTAATGACACTTACACGCATACAGAAAGGGGGGCAGAAACTACAACAGTCCATTGCACTCTGCATTTATCTCATGCCATAGCACTGGTTGACAGCTGCCTTTGCTACCTCTCAGGATGCAGCTGCACCACTCAGAGTGCTGTGTATTTCTTCTGTTTTTATAGTGACTTCACGGACGTGAAGCACTCTTGATTTCCAGCCCCAGAGAGCCACATTGTCTATGCACTCAATGAACAGGTGCCACTCTCCTCCTCCCAGTCAGCAGCCGGTCACCTGCTCCCTCCTTGATTTCAGCCTCACCTGTGGAGACTGCCTTGCTCTGTGGGTGAGAGGCGTCCATACCCTCTCGATTCTCGGCTCCTCTGCTGTGATTTCTAACAAGGGCACCAATTAGTGCTGGTTACAATGGCAGCTTTCAAAGTGACTAAGAAGAGGATGGACTAAAAACAGAGTGATGACCTGACATTGGCACTGTAATATTCTCTAATCTTCGTTAACTCCTCAGTGATTTCTTATTCTTAAGTGTATAAAGTTCACTTACATCAGTGGCTTTAATTGATTAGTATCAAATATTTTTAAAATTTCAAAATTTTCAAACACCAGTGGCAACTACTTCTAGGGCTTGAATCTCAGTGCTTGGGGCACAGAGATAGGTGGATCTGTGTGAGTTCCAGACCAGACTGGAGCTGGCCTCACCTAGGCCAACCCAGGTTGATTTGTAAAAGTGTTTCAACCTGGAGCAGTAGCAGCAGCAACAAAACAAAAGTAAACAAACAATAAACAGCAAGAAAAAGAAAGAAAGAAAGAAAGAAAGAAAAGAAAGAAAGAAGGGAGGGAGGGAGGGAGGGAGGGAGGGAGGGAGGGAGGGAGGGAGGGAGGGAGGGAGGAAAGAAAACTGTTCTTAGCCAGCAAGATACTGTCTCAGTGGATACTGTGTTGTTGTTTTAACTGTATAAACTGATCTTTCAAGGAAAATGGACTTAAAATAATAAAAATAAATTCTTGATGGCCTTGGCTGGCATAGATCTCATTATGTAGACCAGGCTTCTCTCAAACTTACAGACAGCCATTTACCTCTACTTCCCAAGTGCTGGAATTAAGAGGGTTTACCAACATACATTTTCAGAAAATAATGAATTTCTAAGAATCAGTTTATCCAAAATATTCTTCATGAGCTTGGCACAATTCTCCTGGTGAAAGTATTGTTTGGATGTGTGTGTGGTGTATATGTATGTGTCTGTGTTCCCATCTGTAGTAGTACTCAAGCCTGTGGAGGCCGAAGAGGGACACTGCATCATTGTTTGCCTCATATTTTTTGAAAAAGGAGCCCCCAATGAACCTGGAGCTCATCATTTCACCTGGGCTGGGGGGCCCAACAGACTCAGGGGATTTACCTCTCTCTTTGCCCACTGCTGTGGAGTAATAGATGCTCACAACCATGTCTTGTTTTTTACTTAAGTGCTAGAGAGCTGAACTCAGGTCAGGATGCTTGGCAGAACAAGCATGGTTTCTTTTTAACTATCTTTCCAGCCCCAGCCCTATACTCTGATATCATTTGGAGTTGATAGACTCAGGGGATCTCTATTCTGAGTACAAGTGCTAGTCTCTCTTGTTATTCATCCTTTAGCTCTACATCTACCCACCAATCTCCCTTAATGACCTGGTTGATTCCAGTGGCTGATGGTAACATATACACTATTCTGTGTTCTCCTTTCTCTCCTTGATGCAATATTTAATCTTTCATTTTCTAAATGTTTTCTTTCCTTGCTCCCACTCCCCAGAAAGCTACTGAGTGTTCCCACAAGAAGTCAAAGCATCAAACAACATTGAGAATCTGGCATCACCTTAACCTCTGTCACTACTGGCATTCGCAACACTGGTGTATGAACACTGGATTTTGCACCTGTTGCCAAATTTCACTATACACTCTTTATTGCCAGAAAGAGAATTAAGAAGCCACAAGAAAGGGACTCATCCTGCTTCTCTGATTTCTTTTCTCCAAAGACCATCTCATCCAGGCATGTCTCCTCATTCCCTTTGAAAGATAAAAGCTCTCCACTTCTACTATGGCTTTAACTTGTCAGCATCATATTAGCTTATTTTTCCTCAAATTTCCAAATTTTAGGTGTGTCTCTTCATCTTTAAATTCCAAGGTATTAATAAAGTACAGTTGTATGTGTACATATTATTCATCATGAAACATTTGGAATGAGGGCTTACATTTCAACTTCTCTTCCTTCACCAGTATTAGACAGTCCAGTTTGGTCTCCACCACTGTCATTCCTATATGCAGAGGTTCATCTTCAGTTGTTATTATGTGGCCATTGATATTTTTAATATTTTATTCTATTTTGAACGTTTTGTTTTACTCAAGATAGATTTTTTTCTCACGTATGATGTCCTGAATTTGGTTCCCCTTCCTTTACTCTTCTCAACCCTCCTCATCTCTCCTCCTATCTGAATCTGCTCCCTCTTTGTCTCGTATTAGCACACAAACAGACTTCTTAGGGATAATAATAAAACATAACATAATAAAATATAATAGGATAAAACAAAGAACTAATACTTTAGAATTGGACAAATAAACAGAAAGAGAAAGAACATGAGAAGAGACCCACACATTCAGGAAGAGGAAAATAAATAAACTGGAAGCTGTAATATGTAAGCAATGAATCTGGTGTAGACTCATGCTGGCCCTCTGAATGCAACCTCAGTTTCTGTGAGGATATATGTGCTTTGATCATATTGATTTAGAGGGCCTTGGGTCCTGGTGTTCTCTATCTATCCTCTCTGGCTCTTATACTCTACTATCTCCTCTTCCAAAAGCTTCCCTGAGCCCTAAAGGAAGGGATTTGATGGGAGACAATCCATTTACGGGTTAATGTTTCAAGGTCTCTCACTCTCACATACTTTCTCACTATCAGTCTCTGTATTTGATCTCTTTTGCTGCAGGAGAAAGCCTCTCTGATGATAGTTGACTAACACTCTGATATATGAGTATAGCAGTGTCATTAGAAATCACTTTATTTCTACATTTTTGCTTGATTGCTTTTCTTTGGGGCCATATTATTTGGTTTTGTCCTAGGTCCTGGGGCTGTCTAGTCTCAGGTTCTTGGTCAACTGCAGTGTCAGGTACAGGTTCCATCTCGTGGAGGGGGCTTTAATTCAAAACAGATATTGGTTGGTGACTCCCACAAGCTTTGTACAACCATTGCACTTACAGGCAGAGCACCATTGTAGATCAAACGGTATGTGGCTGGCTTGATATTTACTTTTCTCTTTTGATAGTGTGCAGAGTACCTTTCTGTACCAAGGGTGCTAGAATGCATTGATAAAGGCACCAGCTCCACCTCTTCTTGTGCAGTGCGTTGCATAGGTGTGTCTTCTGCAGTGGAGCCTTGCCGTCAGTTTGCGCAGAGCAAGGCAGTCTTTTCAGTGGCCTGAGTTGTTTGGGGGTTCCTGTGGGACCCCTTTTGGCTAACAACTCAATTAGATGTAACCCAATTCCAGTACTGAAAGCTTCATTTGGTAACAACAGATGTCCAGTAGGGGTTCTGACTACCACATTATTTGGTGATTTCATTTAGATGACCTTCATATAATGTACCTATTTTAGGAAACGTTTACTGTACTACGTTTATAATACTCATTAATTTTAGCTGTCTCTCCTGTATGCCCTCACTTATTCCCCTCTTGTCTGCTTCCCAACTTGATCCTCCCATCCCAGTCACATTCCCATCATAACTATTCTATTGCCCTTTCCTAAGATCTATGTGCCCCCTCTAGTCCATTAATCTACACCTAACCTCTGTGAGTCTATGGATTGTAGCTTGATTATCTTTAACGTAACAGCTAATGCCCACATATAAGCAAATTAATACTATATGTTTATCTCTTTCTGAGTTTCAGATGCCTCGCCCAGGATGATTTTTCTAGTTCCATCCATTTACCTGCAAATTTCATGATGTCATTTTTTAATAGCTAAGCAATACCCCATTGGATAAATGTATCACATTTTCTTTACCCATTCTTCTGTTGAAGAGCATCTATGTTGTTTCCCAGTTCTAGCTATTATGAGTAGAGAAACAATGAACATGGTTGAACAAGTGTCTCTGTGATAGGATGAAGCATCCTTTGGTTATATGCTCAATGGTGGTATGGCTGAACCTTGAGATAGAAAGATTTTCATCTTCCAGAAGACCTGGCACATTGATTTGAGAATGAAAAGGTCATAGGGTTCAGATTTCAACCCTACTCCTCTGAGGATTCTTATTCTGAATTTAATTGTGTTTTCTCTTCTTCTATGTCCAAGTTTCCTACTTTTATGTCAATGATGTAAATTCTGGCTGCAAGTTATCACTACTGAAAAGCTTGTTTTTATTTTATAATTTAACTTTGTTTTCACTGCAAATAGTCCCCACTCTGTCACTCAGGCTGACTTAGAACTCATGGGATAGCCAAGGCTGGTCTTGAACTCATGACAATCCTCCTACTTTGACCTTCTGAAGGCTGGAATCACAGGCATAAACTATCTCACTGAAGCAGAAATCCAGGGAATTGAGTTTCAGTATTAATTTAGACAGAGTTCCCAACAAACCATGAACGATGTCTCAAGAGAATTACCTGTTCAGATGACCTCGCAGCCAGAACTCCCTCCCTCCCTATGACATTACCAACATTTACCATGTTGATTCTCAAGCCCCTCTATGCCTTGACTTGCTCCTGAACTTGTCTCATAAAGATACCCTGGAAACAACTTCCCAGACGTCCTGTGGTCACCTTCCCATCCTTTAAACATCGTTCTATACTGTTATCTTGCCAGTATGTCAAGGTCTACTCTTGCTTTATCATTTACAATCCACTCACTCAGCTGGACTTCAGATTCTCTAAAGTTAGATTTTTCTTAAAATGTGTATCCTTCTCCATTTCATGGTTGCAGCTTTGGCTGGTTGCCATAAGTAATTGACTAGTGAATCTTTAGCAGCTTAGGCAGCCAGCCAGTTCCAACTAAACTCACACCTCTGTGATTTACATGCCATTTCTTTAAAAAACTCTGTGAGTTCTCTTTATGTCATGATAGGATGGGAATTCTCTGGATTTTATATGTAGAACTCAACATAGTCTCAAACTTTCTTGCTTAAAATACTCCTATTATTCAACAATAATTAAATTTCTTAGACAATAATAAATCCTTTGGATTCTCCTTTTTATGTCTTTATTTTCAATCAGAAATTTCTAGTCCTTTGAGAAACAATGTAAACATTACCTTCTGCTGGCAAAGGTGTTTGCTCAGAAGGTAAAGGTGTTTTGTCTTGAATGTGATGACCTAGATCTAATCCCCAGTGCCCACATAGTGGAAAGAGAACTGGATCCCTCAGGTTGTCCTCCTATGAACACACATGTGCTATAGCTCATATACCCCACACACACTTTGTACATGCACAAATGCATTCACACATGTGCACACAATCAATAATTGTAATTGTAAAAATACTTCATTCAATGTGGACAAACTGTTTGATGTACTTTATCAAAATTTTCATTTCTGAGTTAGGTGATTGTATGGATAGAATTCATGACCTCTCTGAACCTACTTACAGAAAGAGATGTATTTTAATTATCACATTTAGTAAAAATTCAGTCATTTCTTATGTTAGGAATTACGCTAGTTGCTTTTATGTTGCTCTGATAAAACACCATAACTAAGGCAACTTATGGACAAAGGAGTTTATTTCAACTAACAGTTTTGCTGGAATATGATTGCATCATTGCAGGGAAGTAGGGCAGCAGGCAGAGGCCCGAGGGAGAAAATGAGAGCTAAAGTCTGCAGCTGCAACCCGAAGTAGACACATGAAGTGGAAGCAGGATGAGGCCGGCTCTGCAGTCCTAAAGCCTTCTCCTAGAGACACCCTCCTCTCAGCACCGCTGCGCTAGCTACCTAGACCTGCCCAAACAGTGCGACAGCTGTGAACCAAGTGTCCCAATACCTGAGCCTAGGAGGAACACTGCTCTTTCAAACTTCCATGTTCTACTCGCTGGCCTCCATGAGCTCATAGCTGTATTGCAACGTACTCTTAGTCCAGCTTAGAAAGTCCACATAGTTGCTAATCGTCTCTATGCTGTTCAAAAATGTAAAGTCTAAAGTCTCTTTTGAGACTCAAGGCAAGCTCTTATCTAAAGGGCGCTATAAAAGCAAAAACCAACTTGCATACATTCAACATAATTGGTATAGTGGCACAGAATATACATGGTAACTCAAAAATGGAAGAATGGTAGCATAGTGAGGAAATAGTGGAACAGAAGAATACTAGACCCAAGCAAGGCAAACACCAACAGCTATAGTTCCATGCCTAAATCAAAGGGCAGAGATGGCTCTACCCTTTCAGCTTCACTGCCCGTAATATACATCTCTCTCTTGGTCTGGTCTCATCCCCTGTATACAACTCTCTTGTTACAGATATCCCATGAATCTGTCATCTCCGTCATTTTTGATTCTCTACTAAAACTCAGGCTTTACCTTCACATCTTCAAGGCTTCTTAAAACCTTTTGCCTTCTCAGGTCCCTAACACAGGACTCTCCAGCTGCACTATGCCTCAGCAGCTACCTGAAACCATGTAAGAAAAAAATCCATGACCTGCTCATTCTCAAATCCTTCATGCCTCTAAAACTAGCATCACACAAATAATACTGCCAAGTTTAACTACCAGCTTAAGAAGAATCATCTTCCACTGTCCCAATCACATTAGCATCATAGCTTTTATTCAGCTGCTTCCTAGGACCAGAAAATGCCTTGTTCTCCCTTTCACACATTGGAAGGTTAGTTGCCTGGAATTTTGCAAAGAAAACAGCCTTCCCTTTACTCCAGTACATGGAAGTCCTCTCCTTCATGGTATTAATCTCCTTAACAACTGTAGCCTCTCCTCTAGCACATGCCTTGGCTGTAACATTAAGCTTCCTAATGTCCCCTTTCCCCCAGACAGTACATATTTTTTTTATTTTTTTGTGCCTCATTTGCCATTTTTCATTGTAGACTTGCACATACATTATCAATAATAGTAAGGCCACAGGTAGATGCAACATTATGGAGTTTTGAAATTCCCTCCATAAAATAAGTCGGTTCATTATTTAATTTATCCTCAGTCAGGTTCTCAGGACATGGGAAAAATTCAGCCTTTTGCTCTCTTTGCAAATACCATACAAATGGTCTTTAGTTCAGGTGCTACTATTGTTTACTTTGCACATTTCTTCAGCTGGCCTTCGAAATCCACACTGCTCTCAGCACTGCTATCTTTGAGACTTCTTCTAGGATGCCCCTTCAAACTCTTCTGACAGCATTCAACCAGTTTCTTAGACACAAGTTCCACAGTCTTTTACATTCTTCTAAAACATAACATGGTCAGTTTGTTCTCAGCAGCACCCCACTTCTTGTACTAGTTTCTATATTAGTTACTTTTCTGCTGCTGTGACAAAATACTGACCAGTGTTGCACAGTGTGGCCTTTAAGCAAACAAACAAATAAAATCAAGTCTCTTAAGTAATACCAGCTGTTTACTGTTTAATTCAGGCTGACTTTCTTCCTCTACAGAATGCTTCTTTAATAGCTATGCCATATTCTTTTCAATGTTATAAGGGTTTTGGAGTCTGTCTCTGCCATAGAAGGAAATATGGCACCACTAACTACTCCGTCGAAATGAAGAGTGAAAATTCTTTAGGTGTCTGCCCATAGATTTGTTCTTTGGGTTACATAGCTCTCCTTCTCCTAGCAGCCTTTAAAAAAAATGTTTATTGGGGCGTGTGATTCCAGAGGGATACAAATCTATTATGGCAGGGAAGCATAGCACCAAGAGGCAGGCATGGAGACTGGAGCAGAAAACAGAGAGCTCACCTTTTCAATCATTAGCTGGAAGAAGAGAGTGTAAACGGGACTGCATACTGTCAAAGTTCACCTCATGTGCCGCGTTTCTTCCAACAAGTTTCCACCATCTGAACCTCCTCAGACATTGCCACCAACTGAGAACTAAGTGTCAAATACCTAAGCCTTCAAACACCACATGGGCGTATGTAATATGTCACAATGATGTTAGTGGCCCTTTTACCTGTCATTATATCATTTTACCTAATTCATTACTAAGGAACCACACTTTTAAGTATTTCACAACTGTGGATTTTGAAAATATTTTGAAAACTGAATCTCAGTTTAATTGATTTATAGTCTTACCCTTTTCATTTTGTTTTATGCCTACTTTATTTTTTTTTCTGAGATGCTATCCTATGTTTTATTCAAGTACCAAAGTGGTTGAAGATATAAAAAGTTCAGACTTCAGACAATTGGTTCTTGAGTTTGCTGTTTCCTGGTTTACAATGCAAATTTGTTTTTTCCTCTCTGTTCTGGAGGTTGGAGGACGTTTCTTTCACTTTAATAACTTCATGACATATATATTATAGCACAGTAATTGCTGCAAAATGTTCTTTGTTTATTTACATAAAAAGCTAAAATAACTAAAACTGGTTTGTCAAGAAAGTACCGTAAAGAGTAAAGTGATTCTCAGAGTTGATTGATCACAGACACACCAGGTCATTATCATCAAGAAACAAGATAAATGTGCATCCCTGGATTCCGCACCCTAGGTTTGCACTGTGGATCTCTGTTACTGTAGCTTTGTCATAAGCAGCTTCTGCAGAAATGCTTTTCCTTGATAGCATCTGAGAATCTGCACAGTAGGATCCAGGGTGCACAGCTTGGCCCTTAAACAATCCAACAAATAAAAGCATGTCTCTTCAGTAATGCCAGCTGCTTACTGTTTAATTTGTCCTGCTTAGAATTTACTTTCATCTTCTGCAGAAGGTTTCTTTAATAGTTGTGCCATATTCTTTTCAAAATTGTAAGGGTTTTGGAGTCTGTATGTGCCATAGAAGGAAATAAAGCACCACAAACTACTCCGTCAGAACGAAGAGTGAAAAATTTTTAAGGGGTCTGCCTATGCTAGTTTACTAATTGGGGTACATAGTCTCTACATTCTCTTGGCTGACCCAAAATATATGCCAACTCATCTAACACACTTCCTTTATGAAATATTCAAAATTGATGTTATCCACACATCAATATTCTTTTGTTTATCCCCTCTGTCTGACCTAGGCAATTTTTTATCCGTTTTCCAGAGATATCTAGGGAAGGATGAAATAGTATGGCTTTTATAAAGTTCACACGTGTCATCCTGATATAAATCTATGCCCCCAGTGCCCCTGGACAGCTTCCATTAGGCAAGATGGAGAGCCAAAGCAGGTAAACAAACCAATTCACCAGATAGGATAAAATCCACTCATAGAATAATATTTTATATTGTTTTAAAGTATGGAACTTTTACAATGCTGCTTGATTTCTTTAGTAACCTCAAAGTGGAGAACAGTATGCCTTCCACATACCATTATGCCTAAAATATAATGTGATGTGGAGTCTCACACACCTTAAAGAAAAATGTGTTCAGCCTTCAGTTCAACTTCAAATTATAATTTAAAATAATTTCATCTGCTGGGAAAGATCAATATAATCATACTTACTTGTTTTCTGTTTTTTTAGAAAAAGACATCTTTGTAAACTTTTCAAAATATATTGTCTTTCATACAAGTCATTTCATCTTGCAATAGGACACTCATATATCTACCCATATTAGCTTTTTGCTTTGCTATGCCAGACTTCTACAGATAATATATATATATATGCATTCATGTGGAAGAGACTTTGTCTTCTATTTTGAAGTCTACTGATAGAAAATTGGTATATTCATTTGATTACAGTAAAATGTCTTCTTGATTTTTGTACCATTTATAATGTATAATGGTATTTTACATATAAGAGAACCAGTAATTTTTATTTGAAGGAAACTAAGTGCCATTCTGCAGCAATGATCTATATAAAGTACATAGCTAATATATAATATATATATACATATATATATGAAGTACATAGCTAATAATTTTAAATTTACGGGTGCTACCATTACTACCTGTACTTTACCATTCTGTGTGTTTAACAAATCTGTAACAGTGTTTCTTTACCACCTTCTGAAGAAAAAGACCAGGAAAAGTTAAATGCTGTAGTCAAGGTCACAGCACTGCTAAGTGTTGAATCCGTATCTGAACCCCGACAGACTGTCTCCAGAGCCAATATCCTTATTTTGAACAATGATCCATATTTAGCTGAAGACTAGATTTCTTCTGAAGTTCATGTTGAAAGCCCTTTCCAGTACATTGTCCTGGCCTTCTCGCTGTGGGTGCTTATTGGAAACAGATGCGAACACTTAAAACATCCGTTCGCATTGGGTTTCCCTGCGACTTGCTGGACTGTGTCAGGTTGCCTCTAGGAGACTGCTTTCTAAGTGCCTGTCTGATTTCATTCGTCTCCCTGGTTCTTTAAGAACCTGCAGCTTCCTGGGTCTGGTCAAGCCTGGCTGATCAAATGCTTATTAGCATCTCGTGCCAACATTCTGTCTCCCTCTGTAGGATAAACTGTTAGGGCAGTCGTGAGAGTGGGTGGATTTTTTTTCAAAGCACAGTTTTCTTTCCTAAACCTATTGGCAAGATATGATGACTGGCTAAGGGTTGTGAAAAGTCTGTTTTAACACACTTTCAACTCCAGGAATTATTCCTTGAGAGTTAGTTGCTTACAAGTTTTTGCTTTTCAAATGGGTTGTTGTAGTGGGACAGTTTCTCTGTTCTCCCCGGGCCCCAAGGTCCCACAGCCACTTATAAAATAATCATTCAGAGGCTTAATATTAATTACTAATCTCATGGCCTATGGCAGGCTTCTTGCTAGCTAGCTCTTATATCTTGACCCATTTCTATTAATCTATAAGTTGCCATGTGGCTGTGGCTTACTGGTATATTCACATCTTGCTTCTCCTGGTGGTACTGGCGTCTCTCTCGCCCTGCGCTTCTTCTTCCTGTCTCTATTCAATTTCCTGCCTAGCTATAACCTGACTTGCCATAGGCCAAACAGCTTTATTTATCAACCAATCAGAGCAATACATTTTCAGAGCATACAGAAAGACATCCAACAGCAGGATGCATTTCTTCTTAAGTTTTTCTTCAGTCTAAGGATCAGTTGAACATCTCTCAGATTTTGCTTTCTTAGACTATATTTTTAATGCTTGCTCAATACTTTTGATTGCTTAATTATTATATTTATAAATTTACATACAAAGTGACAAAAAAGAGAAAACTGTTGCCTTTAACCCATGACACAGTTAACTCTCTCCTGTGGTCCTAAGGATAGATTAATAATAGTTTATTCAGCTTCCCTTTTCTTTGTGTTTTCAGGAGTAACTTGGCATGAGTGGTTTTATTTACCTAAGTTGATCACTGAAAATATAAGACATACTATGGATTTTAGAGAATCAAAATATCCTTTGTACCAATCAAATGGTTATATATATATATATATATATATATATATATATATATATATATATATATATAAATGATTCAGGGGTTCCTTCAAACTCTTGCTTTTCAGGGCAGCTCTCTAAGTTCATCAGTTAAAATCACAATTGCAAAATGAATGTTGGAGAGGATTATTAAAGAAGGTGCATTAGTATTATGCTTGAGTTAAAGGAAATTGTGTGTCTGGGTCACTGTGGCTAAGAATGGGAACACTGTTCTCTCTTAGTGAAGCCTCAGGAAACCTCCACCATTAGTTCAAAACAGTAGAAGTCTGAGCAAATATCCTTAAGCACCTGTATCCCTGAAATGATGATCACAGATGTTCATGTTTCTGCACCTTTTAAGTATTTTCATCATTATACATCATCTCCTAATAACTTCATGTGGTCCTCAAGGGATAAGGCTTCCTCCTCTCGGCATCTCTCCTTAACCAGAATGGGATAACACACTGTCAGCGTCTCCACTTGCTTTGTTGATTTCTGAGGTACCAATTATAATATTTTCATTAATTTGGGTGTTCTTGAAGAAAAGGTGATACAGCTTATTTATGGAGTTTAATTTTCAGTATTAAATACGGTGTCATTGTCGCTTCAGAGCTCTTGTGAGATTTGTTTCTGGTCTCTTCAGGAAGAGTACCTTTCTGTGGATTTTGCTCAGTGGTGGTGGTCTGGTATATTGTCATTATATGAACTAACATCTCATTCTTAAGGATGCTTATGACCTTGTTAAATAGCAGTCCAAAAATTGTGTGGCTTGTTTTGATTTTAACCAAAGTTACAGCTGCCTAGCTGGAAAGCAGTCACTTTCTCTTATTATGACTAGTTCTTCAACTTGTACTGTTTTAAATTGCCTGCAATTAGCATATTTCAACCTTATTTTTAGGTTTAAATTGCAGTGTGAGAGTGTACTCTCCTCTTAGCTAATTAGTGCTATCAAGGAACAGTAGGTTACCTCATTAGTACCATGTGCATTTAATTAAAGAAGAGAAAATTGGAGTTAACCTCATAGTTAATATTTTCACAGAGTGCTACAATGCCAACACCTTCAATTGGAGTCACACCCCTGTGTATCTAATTATGCACTGGTGCCAAATAAGGTTAGCAAGGGCACTACAAGGCTGTTGACAAAATAATTTAGATGAAAACGTGCTTGCTGGATTCTGACAGTAAAGTATAACTTGAGCACCCCCCTAGTCCTCATCTGCCAGCATCAGGTGACATACTCCTTCACAAGAAATAGAAGGAAAGGGATATTTTGGAAGCCAGTTTTCTCCTGTCTGAATTAATGTTGCCGCTATCTTGAAGAAAGTGACATATAGTCAGCTAAAGCATATACAATCCGTTTCTTCAACAGAGCCCCTGAACTTCAGAGATGTATTTGAAAAGAATTATTTATAAGATGTAATATTTACATGCATCAAACTACTACAAATACCCCCTGACACCCTCACCACAGCCCTTCTTGCTTTTCTTCTTTCCTGGTACAATTATCATTTCCCTTGTGGATCTTATGAATGGGGATCATCCTTTCATATCATACATGAAGTCTAAGGATGTGTTGTCACATGGTCTATTCAAATGCAATGTAATCCTTTTGCCCTTCAGACAAAATCTTTGAAATACCTGATGCTACTTAGGCAAAAAAAAAAATGACATTCTATACCATTTTATCAATAAATAATCACTTTGCTTTTACAGATAAAATGCAAACTCTACTTTTGACATAAAGTAGTTTTCCATGCAAATGGGAAAATTCAACAGGTTTTAACAGATATTATGATGAGCTCTCCACAGTCTTAGATGTGTTTAAGTGGGAATAGCAGTAGCACAGTACGGCACAATCAAGGCAGTTTAGCTAAAGAGATGACTGCTATTTTTCTCACAGCTTATATCAAGGAAGTCCTGTTCTTTGACAATGGTTATAACTGATTAGAAGTCATTGATTAGCATTTTAAAATGCACTGGAGATAAGTAAGGACAAATAGCATCATATGCTAAAAACATGTGTTATTTATAGCTATCTATAAAATACTTGTAAATAATGACAGTGATTTCAGCTTAGGAGGGAAAGAAAGGGAATCAGGATAGTTTTTCTCATTGGTTCATTTATTATAATTTCACTGCTGAACTTCACATCTACCAAATATTATAAATCTATGAGTATCATCTGTGAACCAAAGCTACAATAGTCTTATTTGTGTTAACCTACCAAGATTTTTTTAAAAAATTAACTGATAATACATATTATTCGCACAAGCCCTAAGCTTGAAGAGAAAAAAGCCAACTACTGATTCTCTTTGTTTAATTTAGGAATTGCCTCCAGAAACAAAATTATGTGCCTGTGTCCACTCTCCTGGTGATGGGCATCCTCAGAGCACATTTGCAGTAAGTTCATTGGGCTATTAGAGACCCAGCAGCTAATTGCAAAGCCATGGATTCAATCCTACCTCACAAAGCTCCAGAAACTCCCTGTAAGCCAAATCCTTCCATTGACACCAATCATGAAGGGCCAAGTTAGGTTAAGGTACAAGTGTAGCTTTCTGTTGGTTCCTGAGTTTTTCCATTTCAATCATGGTTCATCAGACATAGAGGCCACGGTTTCTGTAAGTTGGTGTCCTTAAAGTCCACCTTGTATGTAAAGTCTATAGCACCAGCACACTTTTCTTGAAAATGTAGGAATAACTTGATGAGAGAGTGCAGGCATGATAAAAATGAATGCTGTAGATGATAGATGGGTTGAATATGTTTTAGCAAGACTTTGCTACATCCTGTTCTGAAAGTTGCCATAGAAACATGAGTGGGGAGGGGCTTGCCTGTTCTCTTTGGACTATAAGACTCAATGAAAATTGCTTTTGTGACCCAGCATGTATACCAGGTAGCCCAGAAATTGAATAGTAAAGCTGAAGTGTCCAGCCAGGCAAGGACTTTATATAAAGCTGCTGTGTGGTTCTATTCAGTATGGGCCCTTCCTGTATTCTTCAGAATCATTAAATGTATTTAAGATTTTTAACTTGCTTCCTTATGAATGGATGGATCTATATAGTCTTAGTAGTGAGAGTATTCCTAAATTTACTCACTCAAAATCTACTTTTACTATCCTGTATATTCTATTTCTAACTCAAAGTTGTTATAATTCAATTTAAATAAGAATTATAAACAAATAATCAATGTTCTTTCTTTCTGATGAAGACGTACATGATTTCATAGTATATGTGTTAGAAGATATTTTTATAATTAGAGTTTCCAATTATTGTGAATCACTGTTATTTATTAAAAGGTTTTTCAAATTTTCTTCTGTCCTTAGACAAACCCAGAAGGAGAAATAAAAATAGAGTATTATCTCCTGGAAACCGAGTATGGAGGATGGATAATGGCTTTTGTACCTATAACATTTGTGATGATGCTTGAAGTAGCATCCACTTTAATCCTGAAACGTTTGCCTCTCCTTGTAATAATATTTGGAGAAAACAAAAAGCAAAATAAATAAATAAAATGGTGGTTATGTTTGTTGAACTGCTGTGAGTAAATTTACATGAAAGTATAAAATATGAAAAATTTATAACTGTTCTCTTCATATTTTGAGATGGATACATCTAAGGTAAACTTCAATATAATTATATCCTCACCTTGAAAAGAAGTGATCAATCCAAATTTCTTCTAAAAGGAAGGGGGAGGGGGTCTGTAGGTCTGATGAGATGATTCACTGGGCCAAGGTATCCCTGCAACCCATGTGGTAGGAAGAGAGAAGAGGCTCCGCCACTGTCTTCTGACCTCCACCTGCACTCATTGGCACACACACACACACACACACACACACACACACACACACACACACAAAGGAATAAAATTTGAAAGGAAAATATACCTTGGAAAATGGGACAGTGTTCCATATTGGTAACACTATTTTTCTTTAAGAAAAGTTTTCATTACAGTGAGGACTGAACTGGATTTCCTGATAATAGTTTTTATTATTTTAAGACATCATGTTCTCTAGTCTGCTGAAGATAAATCTATGGAATTAAGGTTTCATATTCACAGAATGACAATGACACATGCTTGGGGCTTCAGAGATGACTTGGTGGCTAAGAGCACCTGCCCGATCTTGCAGAAAAACCTATGGTCTTCCCTGCTGGTCAACCCTTGGTCACCAGCACCCATATCAACTATCAACTGGTTTACAACCTCTCTTCAATCCAGCTCGAGGGGATGCATCCCTGTCTGCACTCAGGTGTCCCCCATAATTAAAATAAAATCCTTAAAAATGAAAGTGATACACATACTGGCTCATTTTGTGCTTCTATTTGACACAAACTAGAGTCATCAGAGAGGAAGGAGTCTCAGTTGAGGAAATACCTCCATGAGAGCCAGTAAATAGTGATGGACGAGGGAGAGCCTAGCTCATGGGGTTGGTGTCATCCTGGGGCTGCTGGTCCTGGGTTCTATAAGAAAACAGGCTGAGCAAGCTAGGGGAAGCAAGCCAGTAAGCCTTACTCTCCATGGCCCCTGCATCAGCTCCTGCCTTCGAGATACTATCCTGACTTGCTTCAGTGGGGAGCAGCATGTGGAAATGAAAGGCAAATTAGCCTGTTCCTCCCAAACTTGCTTTTTGGTCATGGTGTTTTGTCACAGCAATAGAAATCCCAAGACAGTACCCCATAATCCACCAAGAGCAAGACAGAATATGCAGCCCAAGTTTGTGATCATCAGTCTACTGGACTTTCCTAAATTGTGACAAATTATCTGTGGATACCTTGAGTTCCTGACTGAGCTGGAGTTTGGAGTGGTCCTGTGTGTCTCTCAGACAGAAACTGTGTTGATGGTGGCTGCTTAGAAAGGGTGTCCAGGAACTTGGTAGAGCATGGGCCAGAGACTCAGCACAACTGCTTTGCTTCTTACTTAATACTTAGTCACTTGGTAAATGACAACAGGATGATTCTTGGCTTCACAACCAAAGCCAATGTTACTGAAATATTAAGTGCATGCTTGTTATCAATAATTGCTACTTGGTATGAACTTTCTCCAATCTAAAATGACTATAGAATGCAGTTTAAAGCCAAGAAACAAGCTCAAACAAGGGCTATTTATTATTCCTGTGTAATGCATATGGCTTTCTTTTAGAATCAATTTTAAAATTTAAAATTTATTTTTTAATCTAAAAAAAATTCTTTTAGAATTAAAGTTTTAAATTCTGTATTGTGGATTGTGACTCATTCTAGTCATTATAGGTTTTCTGGTGGGCTGAAAGGAGAAAACTCACAGAAAGGATAAAAGGACTTCTTAAAGCCAGCCACAATCCTTGGCCCCTCACATAACTGGCATTCATACTAAGATGTGAATCAAGGGACCCATTTTAAGTTTTAGAACCCCTGCATAATACCTATCAATGTATTAATTTAATATCACACATATATCTGTGGTTCAATTTCTACAAATAAAAATTGTAAAATTTGCCAGAATCTTCAGGAATTGGTTTCAAATTGACAAATTGGTTTTACTCTTTTCTGTTGCTTTGAAATAGTAATTCTTTGGGTTGATTAACAAATTTTAATGAAGTAAATTTTCAAGTATTTCAGGGGAGAAAGGTCACAAGGACCGAATATAGATTAAAGCTCTAGTTACCTTTTAATACTATGTAATTGATATTAAACACGGACAAGCTCTCTGTCATACCACTCTCTTCCATGTATTATAGTTTTATGAAATTGGGTCAAAATGTGCACTACAAATACATTTCATATAAGTGTTTCCTGTGCTTTGGCTTATTAGTACCCATCAGGCATTTACTATCCTCTGAACTTTGTATATGTCTAACTGCATAATAGTGTAGCACAGGTGTGTTTTTTATCCATTTGCTATTAAATTTTAAATATATGAGTTTGCCGATTCATTGCAATACTGGGTAGTAGCTGCACACACTTAGATCATATTTACCTGAAAATTATGATTTAAAATTTTACATACTTCTTGTTGTTAAACCTTTAGGGTCCATAAGTTGCATATTTACTAGGAGTAACAATGTAATATTCTTTTATTACATTGACTTCTTCAGGGAAAAAAACTGACTCTGGGCTTTATGGGATAACAGTATGAGAGGGAGAGAGCCTCATCTTCAAAAATGCTAACGCTTTTCACGTTCAAGTTTTCTTCAGATGTTATATTTTTGGGTTTTAATTTGAGAAAGTTTCCACATGTTTTAATTTTTTCCTTTAAATTTATTTATAAAATGGGTGCTTTTTCTCTTTAACAAATATTCCTGGTATATTTAACAGCTTTTTAATTTTCTTACCATCAAAGTACTAAATTTTCACATCTCTAGCAAGACAGTAAGCCAAGTTCACTAGCATATAAAGATGCCCTGTTGAAACCTCATCTACCCAAATGACCTCATTAACACCTACCTACAGATAATCTCATTGTTAGTCTTGCCTACAGGTTTTTACACCTCAGTGAAGACTGTTTTACATAGGACTCTGCCTGTTAGCTCTAACTGCTAAGGCAATTATGCTGAATGCTTAGGGTCTTCACTTTGGGTTCTTGTTTCTAAAGCCTTTAGCACTGGATCAAATAGAACTTTTGATGAACAAAATATATTTGGCCTATAAACTAAAGATGAGACTTGGCCTGCAGTGGCCCAGTTGGGCTATTTCCTATTCTTCCTAAGGTATGTGGGCTGAATTTGATCTTTCCCCCAACAGCTCTTTACTGGATTGTGATTTCTTTTTGAATGATGCATTTTGATGAAGATTATGTTTTTTAAAAAAGAATCTTTCTCTTTTTTCAATTCAGATAATCCATTCTATGTAGTATCATTATGATCCTCTAAATTGTTTATATCTAGCTTTAACATAGGATGACATTACAACATTAGGAACTGTGTTGTCAAAGCTAAATTATTCCTAATGTTTTATCCCTTAGTGTGTAATAAATATGTGACTGTAAATTTTTAGAATATTTTAAGTAGTGTGCATATTGTTTTATCTCACATCCTGGAATCAGTTAAGGAAAAATATTGCAATGTATTTTTCTAGAACAATCTTCTTTTATTTTTTTATATTTTATTACTTCTTTTAGTTTTGAGTTATATCATAATTATATTATTTCTCTCTTTCCTTTCCTACTCATAAACCCTTATACCTCTCCTTCCTTGTTCTCTTTCAGATTCATGGCCTCTTTTTTGTTATTGGTCATTACATTCTCATTTACTGTTGGTAGAATGACAAACTAGTACAACCTTTATGAAAACCAGTGCGGAGAATTCTCAAAAAGCTGAAAATCCACCATATGAACAGCTTTCTTGAGACCTGTATCACAAGATTAAACTCTCTGCATCAGCATAAAAGTGTAATTTAATTAAATATATTATGAAGCATTGCAAATGAGATCAATCTCTACTCACTGCTTTGAGGGTTTGAATCTATAGTTATTCAGTAAAAATTAAACCTTAGGATAACAAAATATTTCAACCCTGTTTCAGCTGATTTGGTGAGTGTTTTAAAGATGTAGCATTGCAACCACATTTAAAACTACAGTTAACCTTCCAAATGCTTCTCCTGAAACAGAATAAAGGTTCCTCTTTTTAAAAAAGTTTAGCTGCTCTTCATGTACACTTTCCTGATTAATCTCTTACTTTCTTGGTATAATTCAAGATATTAGCAATTATCTTTGCACACCTCACTCAACTGAGATATAAGTCTCTGGGCTCAGTTCATTCTTGACATCTCTCCTGAGTGATTGCCTCTCATTTTCTATTTTATTGCAATATTTGAGATTGCCACGAATCCTCTTGATGTTGGCTCCAAGAAGGACCAGTAGCAGAATGTTGGCAATGGAGAATCCTCTTTGAAATGTATAATGAATAATTCACTTCCCTTGATGATTTGCTTAAACATCAGTAAGGCAGAAATCAGGAACTGATGAAAGGATTATTTATTTAGTTATCTGGTTTTGTTGTTGTTAATATATTTTTCATCAAATAAATTGATACACACACTAGAATATGTATGTGGCAATAATGTGAATTTATGATGCCTCTCAGAACACACAGTATTTTTGCCTTTTATATTTTAATGTTAGTTGTAAGAAACTGTTAGTAGTATCTATACATGTGAAAGAAAATCTGCATTAACTTCTAACAATTCACTCTCAAATTCTTGAATATTTCTAAATGTCACTTAAATTAATACATGTTTTCTATTTTTATTTGCATTTCTATACCTTGTATATTTCATATATTAGTTTAATATACTGATTAACAAAAGACACAGAAGTAAGTCATGTCAATATGTAAGTCTTCATAGTGTGCACATGCACGCACACACACACACATGCATATCTAAATGATCACTTATGCAAAAGTATGTGCATGCATTTTTATTGAGCTCAATTTGCAATTCAGTTTCTTTTATCTTATTAAAGTTATATTTTTACATTTCTGATTTTCATTAGGTAAATTAATTATTTGTTATGCATAAGAATAACAAATTGTGACATGGAATTTTTTATTCTTGGAACAGTCAGTCCACTTAGCGATATATTTATCTCAAAAGTATTTGTAAATAACTAGGTTTTACATATAACTTCAATATTGTCTTTTAAGCAACATATGACTTCATAGATACTCTAACTTAAACCTAAAATACATGATATAATTTTAATATTTAGCCAGAGGGATTCACAAAGCTTATTGATATCAGGATTTGGTTATACAATAATTATTTAATATATAACTTGTAAGGAGAAATGACAGTAAATTTTTAATTAATAGTGTTCTTTATAATAATGAGAATAAATTTTGTGCAAAGAAATTCATAAGGCTAATAAAAATAGAGTTTTTTATTGGATTTTGATTTTTACCAAGTTAACAATTTTGAGGTAAATCTTTCTTCATATGTGGCACCAAGGTGCTCTCATTGTCTTGTTTCTGATTTCTAGATTCCTAAACCTTCCTCTTGTCCCCACCTAAGAGAGATGTTGTGAGGTACTTGACAATATTTGTCAGAAATCAACTTCCCCTAGAAGCAGCCAACTCCATAGACAACATGGGTTGAATTTTAATATTTGAAGATTAATATTACAATAACCCTAATTTTTCTTTAGAACCTTATGTATAAGTATTCAGGCTGGCTAAAATCTGATAATACTCAATAATAATTATAGAAGTATCTTATAAGAAGTTACAGCAAAGGGGAGACATCCAGACAACATCTCTAATCTTCTTTGTTTGTTTTGAGACATGTTTGTTGTCCTTTGTAGTCTGGCTGCCCTGGAACTTGCTCTGTAGTCCAGTCTGGCCTAGAAATCACAGAAATTCGCCTGTCTCTGATGTTGATTGACAGGATTAAAGACATATCACCAGTGACTAGCCTCTTAACCTTGTTAAATTAAGCAGAATCATAAATTTACACATAGTTATATGATTGTGGAAGTACAAAGCATAAGCAACTTTGTGTTAAATTTGGATAAACACACCTAAAGTTTTAGAAATTTAATATTTTACAATATCATATATATAATACATTTTTTCTGGTGCATAGATACCATATAATTAAAATAAAGATATAATCTGAATGTCAAGCACACTGTTATTTTATCTTTCTTTTTCCATAATTTCCTATTGCTTGTCAGATCTCTGTTTCTTAGGCTACTTTATACACAGCCAGGTATGTAATTGCTGGTTTTGCACTCTGCTGTACTGGAAGAGCCATTCTCTCTTAGAGCAGTAGACAAAATAAAGAAAAGAGAGTATCTGTCTGGCATGCATGTTTATCCTAAAAGAATATTTTTAAACTAAAAGTGCCATTTTGATTAATATGCTTCCATTACTTTATTTTATATTTTTGAAAAGAGTATGAAGGAATCAAAGATATTTCCTTAATCACTCTCTGTTTGTTATTCATTGGATTTAAGAAGGAGTTATTGGTGATCAATCAGTCCTTTAGTCTTGAAAAGTAGGCTGGATGTGTTGATTTTTCAGGTTGTAATCAGGTTTTGATTCTCTATATCTGTCACATAGGAACAGAACTCATTCTTTTTTAAATATTTTAATTACATTTTTTTCCATTTCACAAACCAACTACTGTTCCCCCTCCCTCCCTTTCTCCCATTCTCCCCCACATACCCACCCCCCACCCCCATTCACTCCTCATAGGGGGTAAGTCCTCCCTTGGGTAGTCAACACAGGCTGGCATACAAAGTTCGGGCAAGACTAGGTGCCCCTACACATGCACCAAGGCTGACTGAGGCATCCCCCCTTAGGGGATGGGCTTTTAAAAGTCAGTTCATGTACCGAGGATAGGTCCTGGTCCCATTGCCAGGGGCCCCACAGACAGATCAAGACACTTCTTCTTTCTGTGTTGCTAAACATATTTAACTAAAAAATGGCTTTAGAAAAGAAGTAGGTCCTTGATAACTTTGAAAGTACCGTACATATTACTTTGCTACTTGTGGTTGATTTGAAAGAGAATTCCAAGTTCTTAGTGAGGTCCACATGGTGACTTTGTTTACAAGGTGAGGTTTTTGAAAAGGCAGTTCAAGGATGTTTTCAGGATATCTTCAGAAACATTTTAGTGTGGATAGTGAAATTACAGACTACAAGTTTACTGCTTACTTGTGTTTATTAGAATTCTAGCAAGACAGAAAGGGAGAGGATCCAGATGGGAGGGGGCATGGGGAGGAACCGGGAGGAGTAGAGGGAGGGGAAACCATAAACAGTATATATTATATAGGGAAGGAATCTATTTTCAATGAAAGGAAAAGAAGAAGAATTTCAGCTGGATAAAAAAAAGGCCCTATTTTAAAATACATATAGGGAATTCCGAATGTGGTTTCTAATGTATAAAAGAATATGTATAATGGTGAGAAAGTTTTACTCCCTTCCAATAAGTTCCTTCATTTAGAACATGTAGTCAAGAAAGTTCAGTTGTTTGTGAAAAAACAAAAAAAAACAAATACCGAGAACTTCCTTGGTTTTCTAGGTAGCGTTTAACAATCCACCACATAAACATTATGTCTTATCTATTAAAGATAAGTGGTTAGTGGCTCTGTCATATTATCTTGCTCTTGAAATACTCAAAAATCCTAATAAAACAATTATGTGTCTGACATTCAAATAAGTGATATTTAATATGTAAATTCCAAAATAGATACTGAGATTTAGCAAGTGAAATACTCACATTCATAACATATTGCCTCTATCCTATAAAATAAATTTATAACACTTGTAAATTTACTATGTAATACTATGGCAGTGAGCACAGGGTTTAGAATGCTATTGAGTATCCATGGCCCTACAAATTGTCTAGATTGAGTAGTTCTACCATTGTTAATTTAGTGCATACTGTTTTGTTACTGATACCACCATAGAATAAGTGATTGTTCCTATCAATCATTTTCTTGACTTGTACACTCTTTAATGATTGGTGCTTTCTGGATGGAGCTTTAACAACTTGTATGCAGCCTCCCAAACAAAAGCAACTGATGTCTTCCCCCCAAACTCTTATTTGTTATTATTTCACAAACATTGGATGCAGGCATATATATTTCTATTCTCAGAAATCCATATCCATTTCTGTTACTTACTTCCTTGTCTATTCTACTTATCAAACTGTACACATTATAAAGATCCAACTCAATTACCATCTCACATGATTCCTGTTTCACTAACCTAGTCCATGGTAATTAACCCTATTTTGATCTATGTGTCTACACTTACCTAATTCACAATTTGGAGAGTACTCTTACTTCCAAGTAACTCATATTTGTTCAATATAAATATGAATATCTTGAAAATTAAGGCAGACTTTTTAATAAGATAATAATAATTACCTATTTATTATAAATATAGACTGTGAAGATGGAAAATGTAATTTAGGCATTGGAAATCCATGGAGCTGGAAGAGAAATTTCATTGTTTCACTGTGTGTTTAGCAATGTTTATGGAAGATATTTTATGAGGTAAAGTCTTAAAAAAAAGTAAAACTTACACAAGAATAGTCTTTTTGCATAGTCTTTGAGTACATGACACCAAATTTGAAATTTTGAATGCTTGCTTTAAAAAAATGGATTGAACAAATTTTTGAACAAAGAAGTGGATGTAGGATTACCAAACTGTCCTATTTAAAGACATCCCTGGGAAAAATAGGAAGAAAGTATTATGAAGAAAAACACATGGGAGAATGTGCATCCAGGGTAGAGGATATTGTTTTAAAAAAATTCAATCAAATAAAAAGTCAACAATGATAATTTCCACTAAGGATATGGTTAGGAAACCAGATACGACTTACATAAGAATGCAATAGGTACTTTCACATGGATTTTAAACCTTAGGGAAGTAGACGAAATTGAGATTCCCTGGAAAGTGGTACCTTGTGTTTGGCTGACTGTGGACTGGTGAGAACTAGCACTCAGAGAGAATAGTAGATTTGATGGTAGGCAGTAGGAATCTGGAAGTGGTAAGTTTTGTTTAAAAAGTGGGAGTAGAGCTGAACAGGAAAAAAATGCAGTTTTGGAGATCATGTTGTATTTAAGAGATTAGAGTCATGTAATTTTAAAGGAATGTAACAAGGCAGATGGCACAGAGAAACCATGAGACAAGACACTGGGCAAAAGAAGAAAGAATCTATAAAGAATGTGAAGAGAGGCCAAGTGTATTGGTACATGCCTGTCATCCCAGTCCATAGGTGGATTGCTCTACATTGTAAATACCAGTCAAGACCACAAAGCAAAAACAAACTCAAAAAATTGTGTGTGTGTGTGTGTGTGTGTGTGTGTGTGTATGTGTGTGTGTGTGAAGGTGTTCATGAATGAGTGTGTATGTGCACACATGTGCACAATATACTACACAGAGAACCAGAAGCCAGTAGTCAAAGGAAACTGAAACACACACACACACACACACACACACACACACACACACACACACACACACACACACATGTCCACACACTGTTTTAGCTTTTTATTTTAAGTTAATTATTTCTCTTTTGTCTCTTTCATCCCCTCCCCACCAAGCAGTTTTAGGTTTACAGCCAAATCTAAATTTCTGAAAGGAAGTTGGAGGGATTTTCATGATTTTTGCCCTCACTGACTTCCATTACCAGCATGCTACCAGATTTGTTACCAATGATGAGGAATACTGACACTTCATCCCCACAACAGTCCATTAGTTTACACAGGTGTACTTTTAATGCTGTGCATTTTGTGGCTTTTGGGAATGGTGTCATAACATGTGTCTACCATCGTAGCATATTATGGAGGACTTCACTACCCTAGAGATCATCTGTGCCCCACTTCTTTATCATTTCCTCCTTTCTAAATCTTAACAAGCACACCCTAAGAAATTTTTGAAAAATGGAAGTAGTCCACATTATCACGGAATGACACTGGATTGTTAAGTCTGTGGGATGTGAGAGAAAGTAAGTCAGTGGGTTTGACAAGAGTGTTTTCCACAGACGATACAGTGACTAGAATGGTAAATGAGAAGGAACATGTTGGAATGATAAATAGTATGCACTGTTCTCAAAAATTCTCATAGAAGGAAAGAAGATGAGATTATGACTTGAACACAAAGGAGAACCAAAGGTCTGTGGGGAGTACTGGCTCCAGAGGTGAGGAGGTTAAAACACAGAAGGTTGAGTTGGGGAGATAGCTTAGTGTGGGATGCTTTTGTCAGGAAGTATGAGAAGTTGTGTTCAGATTCCCCAAAACTAATGCCAGACATAGGTTATAATCCCCATGTTCCTCCACTGGGATGGGAAGTGGAGAGCCACATGGCCATCGAGAACAACAAGATACTGTCTCACACAACATGGAAGGTGAGGACCATACACAGGGTTGTCCTTTGACCTCTGTATACACAGCTTGGCATGCATATGCCCACACTCAGATACTCTCACACAATGTACAAACACACACACACACACACACACACACACACACACACACACACACACACACACAAAGAGAGAGAGAGAAGAGAGGAGAGAGAGAGAGAGAGAGAGAGAGAGAGAGAGAGAGAGAGAGAGAGAGAGAGAGAGACTTGAAAAGATCAGAAAATTAAGAGTAGAGGATGATGACACCAAACATATAGGTTTTTATATATTAAAACAGATTATTTTAAAAGAAAAGAACCCCACCATCATTGCAACTTGCTAGAAATGTGAGAAGGCTCCCTGTTATAGACTGTCTCTGTTATATCATTTGCTAGGTCTGTTTGTACCTGTGAATACTGTATGATCTTTCTCCAAGTGGCATTAGTGAATTTGTCGTTGAACTTCATATCAACTTTTAGGGATTTCTAAATGTGACAGACCATGTGAAAGAGGGGAAAGGTATGAACACAGTTGTAAGAATGTTCTAGATGTGACAGCTTTTCCTGCTCATACCATATTTGTTACACTTGATGCTATTATTAGCTGAGATAATGACTATTCACTAGTGTTAAAACTTAGCAACTCTGTTCTCATAAATGACTGTAATAGCTCAGTCACACGTGAACATCCTTTCCTTTCCCTCCAACAGTCATGGTGGATTAGTATAACTCTACAGAACGTTAATTATTTCATGAAACATTCAGATACACTAAGATTGAACTTCTGAAGTAATTGGTTAATTTTTGGTAATTAATAAAATGAAAATTTCCTTTTTCTGTGAAAATCCTCTAATGCAAACAGAAATTGTAGCAGGAGTAAAATATATGCAGAAATATTATGATAGTCTCTTTTCCATTGTATCGCCAGTTTGAATTGTAAGAGCATCCTAAGGCTCACACCCACGAGACTGCCCTGACAGCATTATGTAACTGCTTAAATCTGGCCTGTCACTGCACAGCTGTAATGCAAACAGAGAAAAGGGCTGACAACCTTGAACCAATGGCCTTCTCTCTCGTCTATTCATGAAACCTGAACAAAGTATAAGAATAACAAAACAAATAACAAAAGATACAAATGGGCCCTACATCTCAGAGAACAGACTTGAAAATGCTTCCTTTGGCCTTCCTCCCTGAACATTTGACACTTCTGAGTCTGGCATGCAAAGTTCTATGTGCCCTCACCCAAGTTTTCTTTGCATGGTGTCTAATTCCAATTCTTGACCTTCTATTCAGTAAGTCCGCATCAGGCTTCCTTTCCCAACAAATAGCCCGAAGAATAGATTTACTGCTGCAGTGATGGCTGTTAACAATACATTGCTCTTCTCAGAGCACTCTTGGCCTGCTGCTCATTGAAGATATTTCTTGACAAAGTGGACCTGAAATGTTATAATTTCAAGAATTGGTGACTTGCATTTAGGAGTATAAGCCTCCAAGTATTTCTATTGTGAACAAGTAGTCCCTTGATCATTTTTACTGAAAATAATGCATTTTAACCTTCTAGATAACATCCATTCCATCCCTCTCCCCAGTGTCTGTTGACAACCTCCAAATGGACTTGCTGGAGTTTTGGTCAAAGGATCTAGGCCAAGAGCACCTTTGCTGTGGCAGAAGCCCACACTGTGGAGAAACTGCCCATGGCAACAAGGCATCTGTACCCATTACAACTGAATTTTTCTCTTGAGAAAACAGCACACCTGTTTAGTAAGATTATTTGTCTAGTGACACAGGTCAGTAAATGACGGAGCCAATATAAAACTTAGATGAATCAGACTCTATGGTACTTCTCTAGCAGCACACTATCTGTGGTGTTTTCTGATGGCTTTAATTTAAAAAAATAAAATAAAATAAAAAGCTTCTCAGTACAAACCTCACCTTGAAGTACCCCTCCTCTCCCTATGTCTAGGCATGCACTTTAGATTATGAGAAGAGGTGGTTCCATTCCTTAGTACCACCAAAAATAAATCAAATAGACTCGTTTTTTTTTTAAGTCTGTCCCTGAAAAGAAAATCTGAACAATGTTTGTGTATTTGAATGTTCTTCCTTGTCTTCTGTTTTCCACCTTCTATAAACCTTTTAATTTTTAGCTCCATCCACTTCATAGCACCCAGGCAGTGGGAACTGGACCTGTCCTCAGTGCATGAATTGGCTGTTTGGGACCTGGGGCCTATTAGGGACACTTGGCTCAGCCTGGCAGGAGGGGACTGGACCTGCCTGGACTGAATCTCCCAGGTTGAGCTGAATCCTTAGGGGAGTCCTTGCCTTGGAGGAGATGGGAATAGGGGGTGGGCTGGGGGAAAGGGCAGGGGGGCAGGAGGAGGGAGGACAGGGGAATCTGTGGCTGATATGTAAAATTAAATCAAATTATAAAATAAAAAAGAAAGAATTTGACACCTACTAAGTAATGCTCCAATTCATGATTTTGATTTGATATTGAAAACAATGCATTCTCACCCACACTGCTGTGGTTTCACCTATCAGTTTATATTTCATCATCTTTCTTGAACCAATATTTTACTCTGTTTAACAAACCTCCCTTGTCTTGTAGGTTGAAGAACTTATGTATCATTCCTGAGTCTATTTGTCTAAAATCGCCTGCTCTTGCCATGTGTCCTGTTAGTTATTATTTTTAACCAACTTCCAAAAATAATTGAATCTTCAGCCTGCCCTAAATAGGTCTATCTTTTTTTCAACCTCTGTACCTTGGCCCTTTTCCTCTCTGTATGCCATGGTAGAATTCATAGAGCTTTCGTTATATTTGGCTAATATTCTCACTTGCATTGGAGGGAAACTGCCCCGCCTTCTCCTGTTTGTTTTGCTATATTTAGATCACCTTGGGCTCCAGATCTCATTTTCCCAGGACACATACTAAGAAATGCACATTGAGTTTTCTAGATCATTGTTCAGCGCTCAGTATTTATAGTGGGAATCTTTTATTCAGCTTCTGTGCAAATTTTCTTTTTGTTCTCAGTTATAACGCTTAATCTAATTATGTCATTTAGGAGGGAAGTGTTATTGGTGGAAGTATTAAGTCAATTCCACTTTGTTGAAAGGGAAGTTTACTTTGTGGGTTACAAGTAAAAGGATAGATTACAAGGTTCAGGAAAGGTGTAGGGGAGTCCATGGGTGTTCTCTGGAGAACTCTGCTCAGTCTACCTCTAGCGTCCAGGATCCAGGAAGGAAGAGAGTGGGCACTTCCGGATGTAGGGTCTTAAAGGCTCCTCTCTCGGCCCTGCCTCATAGGCGTGACAGTTACCCGAAAGCCTCAATTCCCGTAGTACTTCCAGGGCAAGCTAGAACAGCTACCCACTACAAAGTGTACTTTTGAGGGAAAACACAACAGTAAACAAGAGTCACCCACAAAAGTTTGGTCTCTGAAACTTCTAATGGTAGATTTCTGTCTTATGGATGAAGAAAAGTTTCTCAAATATGTAGTGATTTTTTTACGTGGGTATAATGATATATTAAAAATGAATAGAGCTTTTGTTAACTCTGCCTTAAAACATGTCATCTCCAAACTTTTAAGCCATCTGGGCTATATTTTTCTGAGTCTTATCTCAAAATTTGATTTATTAGTGAGTCGGTCATAAACTCTGTATTGCTTGCAACTGCCTCAGGTTTTTGATTCAGGATTAGTCAAATCAGGAAACACTGACCACAGAGACTTTTTCTACAAAGTCTGCTCCACGAATAATCCTAAACCTGGGAATTAGTTAGAAATGGCTCACCTCGTGGAGTGGCTGAATAGTAAACTGCATTTTAATAAGATCTGCCATCAATTTATGCTCTCAGTAAAGTTTTAAGAACTCACTTAAAAGATACATTTACTAAAAAAAATATTTGTTTCAAAATATATATGCATACATGTACACCTTGATTCGCCCAATGATAGTGTACAAGCTCATGAACAACTTATTAAAACATTAGGCTCCTTATAGCTTGCCAGGATGTTTATTACAATAAGTAAAAGTTTCAGGAACAAGGAATGTTAAGCTCTGTAAGAAGGCTTCCATAAAACTGTGATGTTAAAAACAGTTTTCTATCATTAGTCTCTGATCTGTAATATAAGTATTTCAGTGGTAAAGAGATTATTTGTGGGATATGAAAAGGATAAAGAGATTTGCTGTAATGTGAGTTATTGTAGGTATTTTTAGTGGTGTTTACTCTTCTATTAAAATTCCATTTATAAATACCTTATTATCATTTGTTAAATTAAATGACACTTTATGGAATGCTTGATGACTTTAGCTTGTGCATTAAATATGCACATATATTTTAACACTATTTGCATCTTATAAAGCACTTAATATTGACTCGTCATGGTGTTACTGCTTAACCACTTCTTTAATTTTATTTAACTTTAAAACATTATTCATTTTAAACTGAATAAAGTACTTCCAGATGCTGTGTGAATAGAAATAGGTTCTGTTCCTTAAATCAGAAATTGTGATATGCACCAGCATTTGATTAACTAAGACCTTTTCAGGACACTTTCTCTCAAGGTCTCAAACAGTAGTTCATGTAATTGATTTCCTGTTAATTATTTAATTTATGGTTTTCACTTTTTAAAAAAAGTAGCTAAGCTTGTTCATTGACAATTCCGTGTGTTGATTTACTGTATTCTGATCACACTTTCCTCTTATCCTGTCTGTGGCAGTTTGAATAAGATAGCCCCTACAGGAGCACATATTTGAATGCTTAGTCACCAGGGAGAGGAACTCTTTGATAGGATTAAAAGGATTAGGAGGTGTGGCCTTGTTGGAGGAAGTGTGTTACTGAAGGAGGGCTTTGAGGTTTTCAAAAGCCCATGCCAGGCCCAGCCTTTCCTTCTGCTTGTAGACCAGGATGTAGCTCTCAGCTACCACTCAAGCATCATATCTGCATGCCACATGCTCCTTGCTATAATGATAATGGACTAAGCCTCTGAAACTGTAAGCTGTCACTCAATTGAATGTTTTCTTTCGTAAGAGTTGCCTTGGCCGTGGTGTCTCTTCACAGCAATAGAACAGTCACTAAAACATTCATTACCTTATCTTGTTCCCATCCCTATCAAGTCCGCCTTCCCAAAACTCCCACACCCGCTCCATCCTACCACTCATAAAGTTCATGACTTTTGGTTTTGTTTTATGATCCATTTTGTTTAACCAGGGCCTTCTGTGTAACCTTTGATTGGAACATCTATTCGAACCTGGTAGGCTACTCAAGGAGCTTGCAACTGAAAGCAATGACTTCCCTCACCCTGAATTTACCATTAGCAAAATAAACAGAGGACTGCAGTGAGCCCTCAGCCCCTCCTCCATCCACCCCTGGCTGTTGACAGACCCAGCTCAAGCATCCTCAGCACCTGTGCATTTGTAATGGCAATGGTGATATCTTTTCCCGAAGATCAAATTTTAATCCATTCCCTCTATCTTTTGGCTTTTATATTATTTCTTCTCTCTTCTGCAATATTTCCTGAGACTTGGAGGTAAAGTTTAAATATATTTTTATTTTAACAACATATTACCTGCTGTAAATGTCTTCTCTTGAATCAAAAACATACGATTTCTTGCTACTGAAATGCTCTTACAGAATGCACTGAGTAAAAGAAATGTTACTAACAAAGTACTACTGGCAATATGTACTAATACATATTGCTACGTACAGCTGAATTTAGTAGGTACTCGTTATTTAACTGATCTTAAAAT
Source organism: Peromyscus maniculatus bairdii (assembly GCF_049852395.1). NCBI lineage: Eukaryota > Metazoa > Chordata > Mammalia > Rodentia > Cricetidae > Peromyscus > Peromyscus maniculatus. The sequence continues at coordinate 12,045,011 of NC_134854.1, read as the reverse complement.
GTTATATATTTAATTATTTTGACTAAATCTGAGCTTCAACTTTTCAAATAAATACAATACTCACATACACATATACACACAAATAAAAGTAGTAATTCTTAAAGTTAAAAATAGTGACAAATTAGGTTATACTGTTCAAGCTTATGTAAACATAACACTTTCAAGGAGAAATAGGGGATAATCTTAATTTTATGTAAGAGGAGACCATTCTCTCACTTGTTATGTGATAGTTTCTCCAAGTTCAAATCAACTGTCAGTTTGGTGAGTATGAGGCAGTTGAATTATCTTTCTTGGAATCTTTGTGATAGCTCTAATGGTCTCATCTTCATGTTAAATGCCCTTAGGTTTTAAGTAATTCAGGGTGATGTTTGTTTGTTTGTCTTTTCTTTCTTCCTTATCTCAGGTCCATTGTTGAATGAGATTTGAAAGGACTGAGATAATATATGCAAAGATTTGATAATTACATATTTAGATGTTCCCAAATGATAAAGAACATTTGTGACAGCCCCAACAGAAAACCTTTTTTAATATATATATATACATATATTGATCCTTTTTAAGTATCATGAAAGTAGACAATATAATATTCTCTACCCTAAAAATATGTACAGTTTATGTTTTCCTTATTTGCTATGCTCTTTTTGGTACCTGAAGGAAATGCCTTTATTTTAACAACAGTCAAATGATTAGCTGTTGCTTTAGACTTGTGTTTAGAAAAATATGAAACATGTTTACTATGGACTGGCAGACGTGCAGTTTCACCAATAAGAATGGGTTCTGAATATTCGTCTTACACAGGACATTTTGACTATCTCCAAACAGACACTTTTAACAGTGAAGAAATTTTAAAAATCTTAAATTCTTTTTTTCTAAACCAAGAATAATATCCCACTTGAAATAATCAGAACAATCAATAGCATGATGATGTTTATAATAATATCTGGAAAATAGGCTTTTTTTCCCCCTTGTTATTAACTAAAGTGATCTAGATATGAAAACCTAGCCCAGAGGCTTAAGCCCAAAAAAGAAATTACTTTTAAATAATTGGAATTCCTCAAATCTCTAAGAACCAAAGCTACTTATATAGAGAGTAGAGAATCAAGATACAAATCTATGTATAAATGGGAATAATCTTAAGAGATATTAAAGTACACAGGATTAATTAGGTCCACAAATATTTGCTGGATGCCTACCATGTGTGAGAGAATGTACAGTGGCAAATACTATCCAGAAGTTCTCTCCTATCACGGAACTTATATGAGAAAGGGGGTTGGAAAGAAGTCAGTCAGACAGTGGTGTGAGTTGCTGAGGACTCAGCATAAAGAAACAGCAACACAATAGAGTGGAGACAGTTGTTTTTATGAAGTGGTCACGGAGACAGAGAAATATTGACTGAAACCAGGAGGAATAAAGGTTAAGTCAAAGAATCAAATCAACAGAGCCACTGGAAGAACCCTGGTCATTATCAAGAAAGATGGGAACTTAATGCAAAACACATTTAACATTATAATAATTAGAACTTGCTAAAGAACAAACTTTTATGTTTGTTGAATTGTTAATAAGTTTTCTATCAATAAGAAAAATACCTGAACTCATGAAAATGGGAAGTTGATTTGGGCTTATAATTCAGATTTCAGTTCCCAATCATTTTGCTTTCTCCGGTGCTTTTGGCCCAGTGACAATACATCGTGTGGGAACTTTTAGCAGAGAAAGCTAATCACCTCATCCAATCAGTGTTTTATTTATCAATCAGCCATCCACAGCAGGGAACTGTGAAGGAAAGAAATAAAAAGGGAGACATCAGGGAAGGCAGGAAAGAGATCATGAACACTGAGGATAAGAAGAATGGAGGAAGGGAAAGAAGAACAAAAATAGTAGGGAAAGGGATGGGAAGAGGCAGTCTGTCTCCATGCCTCTTCAAGGTACATCCTCCTTGACTGACTTCCTCCCAAGACGCCCAACCTGCTTTTTATTACCACCTCCCCAGAGGGCCAGACATGGGTCTCTAACATGTGGCCCTTTGGAAATTATTCAGAATCCACAAAACGTTTTTAAAGATTTTTTTCCTCAATTCATTGTGCTATTTATTAATTGTTGTACTACAAAAAAAGTAATTTCTAAAGAAATTCTAAAGAAATGTAAACCTGCAGTTAAAAATGCAAATAAAATAAACTACTTTAAGCGGTAAATGAGCCCCAGCCCCAACTGAATATTTGTTTTATAATTCCTACATGCTTCTTAAAAAGATTGTATTGCTTCTGTTTCTTGACTTATCAACTATAGATAAAATATGACTTATAAAAAAATTAAGAATTGGACATTTTTCACCATCACCAAATTTTGCCAGTTCTGTTGGTTTCCATTACTCAAGTGGTTATCAGTATTACTAAAACAATAGACTAAAAAATGGCATTTTCCCAAAATACTTACTCTGTGATAAAGGGAGTTTAACAGCCACAACAAAAATGGCTCTATTTTCTTTTATAGTCATGAAAAACTTCTCAAAATATAAATCAAAGAGTCCCTAACCTATTCTTCTGCTCCCTGTGAAACTTGCTGGTTCCTTTTCTTTGTTTTAACCATGGTTGATTTTCAACTACCCACTGATTAGTTTGCCGATTCAATGAAGACAAGGCTGGTTAACAGGATTTAGAGATAGAGTTAATACTCTACAGATTTGTGTAGGTTTCTTTCAGTTTGTCACTACTCTCTTAAGTGAGACTGTGTTAATGGACAGACTTCATACTGGATCATCACATCATAAATGAGCTCACAACATCATCACCATTGCCAGACAGTGGCAGTCCATGATGGAGGCTGGCTGCTCATGGAGATCTGTAACTGGGCTTGTAGTTACTGTTGTGCTCTTCTAATCTCTAGCATTGCTGCTTCTACACTGAATGCTTTCTGCTAGTATTTTAAGCTGTGTTGCTTTCCATACTGTGTTGTTTGTCTCCCCTCTCCTGTGCATTTTCTACCCAGTTTCTACCAGAACTGCCCTGGTCCACTGCTGGTAACTTTTGGTCCTTTTGTTTCTTTTGCTCACACACTGGTATAATTTTATTGTTTTCAATGTAAAGGGAGAGATAAAGGTAGTAGACTTGGGGGTTATTTTATCACACTAAACCAGAAGCTTTTAAGTTACTTTGAAATAAAATGTTAACATAAGCAATAAATAATTAAGGACTATATACTTATCCATGTTACAACACACTATGTAACAAGATTCCAACTCCCTATTCTACTTGAAGTGCAGAGAATACAAGGACTTGCAGAATGGCAAGACCTCATGTAAGGCAGGATGTGTTGTCTTCTCATTCCTTGGAAGGCTGTGGTCAAGATCAACCTGGGCTATAATAGAGTGAGACCATCTCAGAGAGCAAAACAAAACAAACATCACATTTAGAGCACAAATTTTGGTAGTTGTTTAGTTCACTTATTTCAAGAAGTTTTGACTCCTATTAACTGTGTGTGTGACTTTTTTCCCCTTCCCTAGTAATAAAACTGTAAGTCAAAGAAATTCTGCCTACAATCGAGTCTATCATAAAAATTTAAAGCCATGATCTTGGCCAAATATTAGAAAGAAGAGTTTTGCCATTTTAGCGCACACCTCAGCAAACCCCATAGCCTACAGCTTCTTTAGCCTGAATCTCCAAACTATGGATCAAAGACCAGAGAAGTCCTCACAGGATTATATCCATACAGACTTTTCTCATGCTGCCTGCAGGCTGCCTACTGGGGCCCAGTATTCACTTTGCAAGCTTCTTCCTAAAGTAGGTTAAATGTAAATGAAATGGACCATACTGCAGCATTTCTTACATGCAGATGTATACAGAGAAGCATATAAGCGATTTATTGTCTTTGAGGGCCCTTCTCACACTGAAATCCATTAACAATAGAATATACCATATTTTAGAGTAGAACTGTATTTGGCAACAGAATGAGGATATTGTATGGAATCTGGGAAAGGCCGCTATTTCTATTTGGCAGAGGAGAAAAATGGACAATAAATATGTAAAGAGAAGTAGATAAGGGTAGGCATGTGTGTTTCTTTTTGACCATGAAGGACATGTTCAGTTGAGGTAATAACTAAGGTATAATTATTATTATGTTTTCACAAATGATAGTATAATTATACCATATGCATCTAGGGAACTCGGAGTTTTATAAATCTTAGTAACAAAATACCAGATAATCCTCCCTGATTAATTCTTGTTCTTTGAAGTATTTTTAATATTAATACAAAACCATTTCTCAAAATGCTTTTGTGCTCAATGTAGTCCAGTAAACATTTTCCTTCTGGATATATTAATGATCTACTAAGATACTAATTTGTACCTAATATTCTCCAGACTAACATAAGAAAGTAAGATTCTACTGGGCTGAGAAGAATGCTCTCTCTGTAGATGGCAGGTATAAGGCAGCCATCACTTTGAGTACTCTATGACACATGCACCCAAAATGCCTAACTTAAGTAGGTTTATAAATGACTTGGTTATCAGATTTTATGCAACTTCCCATTATTCTGTATTAATCAATCCATATAGCACATATTATTTTCCTAAAAGTAAATACCGAATATGTTTGGATATTATTTACATCCAAAGATCTTTAGGTTAGATTAAGTTAGTGACGGTGCTCTGACTTTTAGAGGAAAGCATGCTGTGATAGTTGTGCTACACTGCTGGGTGGTGAATTGTATACAGTTATATTTTGAATGGGCTATCCAAGAGTTGTGTTTAAAGAGCATTTCCTCAGCTTGTGTGTCAGCCCTGCTTGTGCATTTATCATAAACTGTGTATGCAATCTCAGGAAAGGCTCTTTATGTTTCTGTGCACAGAGCTCCATCTGACACAGCACAGTAGGCTAGAGTCCAGAAGACCTATAGAACTATTCTCCTCATTTACTTAAATGGTATTTCCAAATATTCTCTCCCCTCCATTTTTCTACATTCCTGTTCACAGACTGCACTACAGTGATCATATAACCTATTTCAACGCCATACTCAAAGAGAATCATACACCTTATATAGCTGTTGAGCAGCTGAGATGTGAACGATAGGACCAGGTGGCGTAGTGTACTTTTATTTAATGTTGTGATTGACAATGAAGTTTAGAAAGTTGTGTCTAGTGGTTCTGTGTGGGACAATGAGAAGACAAAGGCAACTGAGCTGCTATTGTGGAAGTTCTTAAATACATACATAGGCATGTATAGAATTATTCTGCAATTAGATTATGATAGGCCCATTAATAAAATGCTTCTGTACATTCAAATACATTCTTTTTAACCTTTATTTTTCTTTTTTATTATTAAGGAATTTTCTATTCATTTTACATACCAACCACAGATACCCCTCTCCTCCCTCCTCCCACCCCCCAACTTTCTCTCCCAACCCATCCCCATTTTTTTTAGTGTTTTTCTTAATACCCTGGCTTCAATTAGCATTTCCCATTTCTCTTGCCAAGATTTCAATTTTGGGTAATTCAGACCTTTTTAAGTTCAGGTGTAGTCAATTAAATATTAATTCTATTTTTTTCATGGAATTCTTGATTGAGAAACTATGTTGCCTTCATATGAAACATTTTTTTTTAATTCATTACTTTGAGTCAATATTGAGCTTAGCTAGACCACTAAGGTCATCTCTTACGTTACTTAAATATATGTTAAATGAAATGCATGGCATAAGAAATAAAACTTCCCTCAGATATCATATATTTTATATAGGAAGACTGTTCTTGAGCAGATACAAATGACTGCTCTTCATTCATATCTCCTCTTTGTCTCTCGAGGGATACCATCAGTCTATTGAACCCATCACATTCTATTTTCTTTACTGATCTATTTTAATCCAAATCTGTAAATATTGCCCTCCTTCTTGATTAGCCTTTCTTCTCTGCATTTACTTTCAAGTAATGGTAATAGTCTGTAACCACGTTTAACCTGTCCCTTTAGACTATCACAAATTCTACATTTAAAGATATATTGTTTTAGAACAATGGGTATTACAATAATACAATTACAAGAAACATATCTAAGAAGATGAAAGTAATACAGTACTCTATTATGTTAAAAATGGCATTTTTGACACTAACTTGATATTTTAGTCAATGTCCATTTGCCACAAGAGGGTTTTTTTTTTTTAAATAATGAGTTAGCTATCATTTTTCGTTACAACAAATTGAGGCACTAAATTCACCTATATGGGCTGAATAACAAAGCAGCTGAGGGTCATCTGAGCTCCCCTTTGTTTTCATTGCCTTAGTTTTGTTCATGTAGTTACAAATGCCTGTCTTATCCTGTTCTTTCAGCACCATATCAATACATTTTGTGAGGTTCAGTGTACTGATTTGAAACATGATATAGTAAATGCTTCCTTTTGGTTTTATTTGTAGTTGAAATAAGTCTTTCCCCCACCTGGATTTGGTGGGGCATGTCTGGAATAAGACTCTGGAGGCTGAGGCAGGAGGCTTGTGGTTCCAAAGTGGGGCCTGGACTAGACCATTTCTCAGATGGGGGAGCGAGGAGAGACAAGGAAAAGCGAAAGCAATCATTTGAGAGTATGCCATGTACCTTTAACTTAAACGATGCCAAAATTTTGGAGTATCTTCTTAAAACATTAGCTTTGAAAAGGTTGGAAGTTCACATTAGCAAACTAGACAAAAAAAAAAAAAAAAAAAAAAAAAAAAAAAAAAAAGCCCTATCCCACCATATAGTTTTAGTATGCCCAGAAAAAAGTCCAAGTACATGTATGTGTGCATGTGAATGCTTGTGTGTGTGTGTGCTTGTGTGTGTCTATGTTTACTAAAAGAGTGTGAATACTACATAAAGCAATTCCCTGAATCACAAACAGCAGTAGGTCTACTCCCAGGATGCTAAAAGGTTTTAAGTTGAAGGAAATTTCAGTTCTATTACATACACACTATTCTCAAGGGAGGTTATAAGAGCCTATTTATGAAATAGAAAAATACATATTCCAATACACAGAATTCAAACTACAAATAACAATACAGTTAATGTTTAATTGCTTATCAAAATGTGGCTTTTTAGCCCTATATATTAATGTATATTCTCTAATGATAAGTTTGGTTATATTTGCTAAATAACTTTTACATAATTCTTCTATGTAATAAAACAGAGACTGTTTCTAAGGGAAATAAAAGAATCCTGGTCCACCTATCAAATTTAGAGTATCCTGTGGGGTTAATGAGGGTTTCAGTTTAGGCAAATCTCCTCTTTACATTGGGCTACCCACCCAACACTTACCCCCACCCCAATTTAATTAGGCTGTCAATCACAGTTAGTGCCATCATACATTTTCACAGCTGCCTGACCCGTGCTTTGTTTTAGCCAAGCTTGATAAACAGAAGCCTGAATAGGTGTACCCCTGAGAGAGTAAAGACGTTATCTGTGCTGGTGTTCTTCCTTCCAACCTTTCCACTGCTACACAATGTGAGTGGATGGAAAATGAATATGGTAAATTAAATGAAAAGAAGCTTTGCAAAAACAGAAAGCAGCAAGTCAGAGACAGCTCGAGTTACAGGAGGGTTTCAAACACAAACAGAAACGGGAAAGGAAACTTTGGTTCCTGCTTCTGGAAGGTAGCAAGCATTTAGGCCAAGGCTATATTTGCAAGAATATACACCTATTATTTGAGCACAACTCCTAAAAATAACATTCTAAATTGATATTTCACTGAGTTTTAAATGTGAATAGATAAAGTTAAATCTTTAACTCATGGAACTGTGTCTATTCTCTATATTTATAACATAAAGATATTTTCCCAGGGTTGTAAACCATCTGCATAAAAGAGAAGTCAGAGTCAAAAAGTAGAAGAGAGTAAGTTCTCTACCATGTATTTAAAACAGTTCTACAGCCTTTGAGGTGTTTCATCTCCGCAAAAAGAAAGTGCATATTATTTGCAACATAATGGACTAAATTGTGAAAAAAAACATTCTTAATAAGGAAAAGATACCAGTGTAATTCATAAAACTAATTATATAATGCCTGATCAAATTGACCATTCCTGCTTACTAACTGAGAGAAAATTATGTTGTTTTAATTTTTCAATGTTGATTATTATCCTCTTTGGTTACAGGCTTTTCTGCATTAACTTCCCGTGTTATAATTAACCACCATATACCTATATTAATTTTTCTATTTTTTATTTTTTATTTTTATTTATTTATTTTATTTATTTATTTATTTATTTTTTTTTTGCCAGAATGCAAAAGCAAGGTTTAATTCTGGATATCCAAAAGCAATACAAGCCTAGGCAGGGACTTCGTCCAATACATCCAACGCAGTGGAGGCTGGAGGAAGCGCCCACCTGTCTGCAAGCTCAGTTTTTAAAGGGAAAAGTCACAAGGTTACATCATTTAGGGGTGCTAGTACGGGTACAATTCTGATTGGCTCGCTTCTAGGGACTTCTAGAAATTACTTCTAAGGGAGTGGTTGCCCACTACCATTTCTCATTGGCTGCCTTCAGGTGGGGGCATTTCTGTGATCAGTTACCCTGGAAACCAGGGAGAGGACATTCCATAGTCTGGCAGGCATTACCTCGTGACTATCTTGTGACTGTGAACTTCTACACTTCCTGGTTTCTGGAATCTGAACTGACTGGTTTCAGTAACTAATGGCCTATTCCCAAAAGGAGAAATCTTAGGCCTTAGTTTTAGGGTGAAAGCATTTTGGTCTTATTTCTAAGATGGCTCATTTTTCTACTTTTTAGAATCCCAAGCCATTTTCATTATTTCATCAAGCACCCAATAATACTAAACACTCAGACTTGACCACAAATCCCGGTTCTACTGAAACAGCATCGGTATTAGAGCAATCTTTACATAATACATAGTATTATGTATTATGGGGTTTAAATAAATACATGTGCATATGCATGATATATATATATGTATATATATATACATATATATATCATATCCTTGTAAGTTTTTTGTTCTCACAGTATGATTTGTCTTCTGAAAAGTGTTCCAAATACTGGAAGCACAGTGGAAATATATACACAAATTCACACACACACAGTAAGCAGTAACGGTACTTGTGTTGTAATCAGTGGAGGTATGTTGTCTCATAGACAATTATTCTTTAATCCACTACAACTTGAATATCAAATTAGGATTAAGTGCTTTATTTAGAATTACAGGAAAAGGTGTAGGGATCAATGCTGATCCTAATAAAGTTATTCTGTGAAAAACACAAACCCATCTAAAGATCAAGTCTGGCCATACAACAGTGAAATGAATGGTAGAGAACTGTCCAGCTGATATGCAACCATAACCAGACAGGATGTTTAGAGTGAAGTGCATTCAAGGTAATTTTGCACTACATGTGACAGTTGAAAGAACTGTCTAACAGTTGAAAGGTCAGCCTAAAGAAAGAACCACGAGAACTAAGAATGATACTGACACAAGACATGGAGCTGTATTTATAGCTAATTTCTGCACACAAAAGTTGCTTAACTGATGGGAAACATTTCCTCTTAATGTTAAAGGCTCATTCCTCATCAGAGCTTATCCTGCTGGAGTCAGATGCAGGCGGTGGTCTTGCCATCCATGCATGGTGATAAAAGTCAGACACTCTGTACACGTCAGAACTATCTCCTTTCTTCATGTGATCGGACTGAGAAATCCTGGTGCTCTTGAGCATGTTCTTCTCACGAACAGTCCCCTCTTCTCAAAGTGTTTTTCCTTTGGTAACTCTGCTCTGCTTCTGGAAACATTAGAGTTTGTCATGAGCCCTCATTAAATTTCTCCAGGCATCACAGCTTGAGAAAGCAATGTCCAGAGTGAAAGCAGAAAGCTGGGTTGACACTATTTTGGTTATCCCTATCTTGGTACCATTTTGCTGTGCAAAAGCACATAGAAAAATATCTAGAAAGTCAGATGCCCCCAAGAGAGAATTTTTTGAAGCAAGTCCCTCTTGGGCTGATTATAAGACTAATCAGCCATTTATCAAGCAAGCCATTATGTATCTGACCATATGAATAAACATAATTCATGCAAATATAATTTATGTTAAATACATTCTTGAGTTATTATGCACAATATTTTCTTCATCAAAAATCAGTGACCAAAAGTGCACATATATTTGCAGTAATTCTTTTCAGCATCTTGAATATTCCATTTTCCTCTTGCTTTTGATGAAAGACTGGCAGTTTCTCTGATTAAGTTCCTCTCCAAACATATCTCAGGCATTTGGAAGAAGGTTATTTATTTCCAAAGCTATACATTAGGATAATATTATCAGTCTGCTGTGTAAGATTTTAACAGTATTTCAGATTTTATTCTTTTGACAAAGCTTGGCAGTCCAGAAACACACTCCTGTCCTGGGCTCATTAATAAACAAATTAGAGAGCTACAGTCTCTGTCCTGACCTCAGAGGTACCCATTAGTGACTTTTCTCCATTGTACTGTGATGAAATCACAGGCACTGAAGTCTCTGACCATTTTCTTTGTTAATCAGAAATAATTCAGAATCATTACAGTTCAAACACAAAAGCCCATGTGTTTATTTTTTTTATATAAAGGAAAATTTAGAGCTCTTCTCTCTGCTCATATTTTGAAGATGCATATTTTAGATCACAGTTGCATACACAAAATGTTATTCTTTGTACAGTCTTTTATAAATGAATAAATTCATACAAATCTGAAAGTTATAATTACCAACCTGGAGATGAGAAAGAACATAGTACAATAGTAGTCATGTGTGACATAAGGTCTAACTCTGCCAGAAGTCCAAGTTCTCCTGAAAATGATAGGTAGTATGTTGAAGGAAAATTCACTCAAATATCCCATTATAATTCCACTGAAAATACTTTAAAACTTCTTCACAAACATAATACTGCTCATCTGCAGATGGAAGAGATTTATTTCAATGCCGTGGGTATTCAATCGATTCTCAAGCTTATAGGTTTTTGTTTTCACCAGTGCATTAGGATTTGTCATTACATACTAAGATTCCCATGAAAGAATCTGATGCTCAGATATCACCTTAAATGCTGGCAAAGATGACAATTGTATTTCATTACTAAAACAAAGCACCCTCAGTCTGGGTAGCTAAGTACAGTTATGAAATTTGTGCTCCACACCAGTGCATAGGTCACACGGCATTTGGGACCCACACTGAGACAACATTCGTTTTTCCAAGCCAGGCACTTAACTTAAATTTGCCTAAAGAATAAAAACACCCTCCAGGTTAGTGTAGGCATTTGGCCAAAACAGACATCCTTTCATCAAACTCAGTAATAGAGTCCTTTTAACTACCAAGCATACAACAGTCAACTCTACTGAGGGATCAGTCAGCATTTCTTGTGACAACATGCATTTGTTAACCTATACAAGGATTATCTCATCTAGTCCATCCAATATGGATGATTGATGTTTCTACCTTAATATGACTTGGAGATAATATCCCTGAAAACCCTGACGTATGCAGGCACTCACATTTTTCTTCCAATTTTTGTGTTTCTAAGATTTAGTCCGCTTAAGCATTACTTTCAGTGATGTGAAATCTCTTTTTGGCAGCCATAACCCTTGGCATACAATAAGGAGGAACAGAATTGGGCTTTCCCGCATAAACGATGGGTGGATGTGCAGTCCACTGGAACTCCAGCCTTCAGAGGAGGAGATGGGAGTCTTAGAGTAAGCTTGGTTAGTAGTAGCCACCTAAGTCAATCTGGGTTTGACTGCAAGACCATGCCTCAAAAAGAATAAGGTGGAAAAGTGATCAAGGAAGATCCTTGACATTGATCTGGGGCCCCCCCATGTACATGAAGACTTGTTTACAAAGACACACACATACATGCACACACCCACACATGTGGGACACACACATACATACCCACCACACTTACATATATACTTGAAAAGAAGAAAAAGAAAATCAACATACAAGTTAATCAGTATCAAAATGAGACCCCCACACACACCCCTAAAGATGATATATTTTGGGTTCTATTGTGAGTACTTTAATGATCAAGATTCCCTAAGGAAAATAGATAGCTACTTCTATCTTGAGTCAGTTTTATATACCAAGGACATACAGACCAATCCAGATTGTTTGCCTGTGAAACATCTATTTTTTTCAACTCAAAGTCACATGTACTGTAGTGCTATGAATGATAATGATCCCCATGGATTAATATAGTTGAATACTTTACCCCAAGTTGGAGGAACTGTTTGAGAAGAAACTGTTTGTGACTTTGTTGAGGAAGATGTGTCACTGGTGGTGGGCTCTGAAGTTTCAAAAGCCCATGCCATTCCCAGTTAGTGCTCTGTGCCTCATAGTTGGTCTCAAAATGTGAGCCATCAACTAGTACTCCAGCCTATGCCTATAAATTGGTACCGTGCTCCCTGCCATGGTAATTGTCTCTAAATATCTGAAACTTTAAGCCCCAAATAAACGCTTTCTTTTTTAAATCGTGTCTTATCAAAATAATAGAAAAGTAACTAAGATACATACTTTATATTTCGATATATAATTAAGTGAGTAAACAGAATGGGTTTTCCCCCACACAGGTACTATTATTAAATCAGAGCTCTGTCTTACAGTGGATACCACCTCATCACTGAGGAACTGTGATTTCTATCATGTCAGTGTAGCTGTCAGTTTTGCTCAGCTCAGAGAGGAGAAAGTGGACTTTCTAGTCATGTCTCATTTTGCTTTTTTCTTCATGTTATTAAGATTCATACTATTTCTAGTGTTTATTTCTTCATACCACTTGTCTCTTCTAAAATAAACATGTTTAAAATTTTAACTTAATCATGATAACAAGTATACAAAATAGATTTTCAAGTACAGAGCTCTATAGAGATATTCCCATTGTTGTGCAATCAGTCTCCAGAATGATTTCTTATTGCAGAATCAAAATTTTATGCCCATTAAGTAATGCTCAAGGTTTTTGAAATGAATATATATACAAAATTGTGTTAGTCAAACTTATATAAAGTTGCGCAAAGTAGATAGATGCCTGTAAAAAGTATCCAGGCTGGTAAGTAGAGTCTCACAGCATCTCTCTCCTTCCCAGCAACTCTCTATCTTTACTTCTCATACATGTTCTTTTCTAGCCACATAAGGTTCAAGTTTTCTCCTATAAACTGTGCAATCTTGTTTGTTTATGAAAAGCAATAATTTGATTCTTTTACAATCATTTTACTACTTTTAATAAAAAGAGTTTATTTCATAATTCATTTACAGTGGATTATAATTTTGCACTAAATATAGAGCACCAACTTTCTACTAGCTACTCAAATGGTTTTTTTTTTTAATTTAAAGTTTTTATTGTCCTTTGTCATATCTACCCTCCTATCACCCATTCTAAATTTCCCTGGATTCCCCAGTATTGACTTCACTTAATGCTGCTTATGTGTGCATGGATATTGACACATGGATGTGACCAGGTACCACGCCCCAAAGGGCTTGCTACCTTTACTCTTAGCATCCTTTTCTCATTGTAGTATCCAGCACTTGCAGTACTATGGTAATAGACATCAGGATAATAGCCATCTTTGCCTATCTCACCCTCTTGGGGGAACACTGTATATTCCTTCATTAACTATGATGTTTGCTATGAGTTTCTATAGATACTTTATCAGATTCAGGAATCCCATTTAGTCCTGATTTGCCAAGGGTTTTCATTCAGAACAAGTGTTGAATTTATATCAATTTTCCTACATACACTGTGATAATCCTATAATCTTTTTCTTTATTGGCATACTGTAGAAAACCTTGTTATTAATTTGAGATATTAAAATAACTATAAAGAAGAGTATATATCACCAGTATTGTTTGTTGAATTGAAGACTGGAGAGTCAGCTGGGCCTAGGGATCTTTTTATGAAAAACTTTATAACTCAATTGTGTTAATACATGGGGGACTTTTGGATTTTATGCTACTTTTGTGAAAGCATTTTTTCAGGACTTTGACCAACTTATCTTAAATTCACTGACATTAATTTTCATAACTTTCTTGTGTTTTCATATCTGTACAGTCACTACTGGCTATTTTAGTTTAATTCTAATAGTGATTATTTCATTTTCATAAAGTCAATACTGACAAAATTAGAGCAATTCTATTTTAAAGTTTATCATTTTTCTAATTTTTTCCTCTACATTCTTTTAAGACCATGGATATACCTTTAAAATAGTTAGTGTACATTTTTAACAAAGCTATTTTAGGTTTACAAGGAAAAATATAAAACGGGGAGAAAGTACAGTGTTTTTGGATATATGTACTTCCTGGCTTCCTAATTTATTTTTTGACTTATCTTCTTGCTTTGATGTGATATATTTGTTAACAGCTCATGAACCAATATTAATACATTATTATTAACTAAAGCCTGAAGAATATATTAGGATGTGTGCAGTGTCCCTACAGTTCTATGCATTTTGACAAATTTATAATGTCATGTGTTCTAATAATACAAAATGTAGCAGAAACTGAAACATCTTCCATTTTCCACATTTGCACGTCGTCTTCTATCCACTCCCAAGAAGCCACTGATCTTTTCAACATAGCAATAGTTCCATCTTATCTTGAATGCCATATAGTTGAAATCTTACACTGTGGCCTTTCACCACAACTTCTTTTCCTTAATAATATGTCTTTGGGGTTTCTCTGTGTTTTCATGGCATAATAAATAGGGTTTTTCTTCCAAAAAAAAAAGTCCCATTGTATCTATATACCAGTTTTATTTTTAATCTTCTCATTCTTGAAGGACATCTTGATTGCTTTCAAATTTGCTAATTATTAATAAAGCTTCTATAAACACAACATACAGGTTGTGGTGTTGACATACACCTTTGACCTTTATGAATAAGTGTATGAGGATATGATTACTGATTTATGGGATAAGAAACTGTTCAGCTTTATTAGAAACTGCTAAATTGGTTTTCAGAGTAGATGTATCAATGTGTGTTCCTGCCAGCAATGAATGAGAGTGAGAAAACTTGTTAACATTTGATGCTGTTATATAGTTTTAATTTATAATCTCATAATAGCACATATGGCATGACTTTTCATATATTTATTTGCTATCTGGCTATTGTCTTTGGTCCAGTATCTGTCCATATGTTTTTGTCTACTTTTGTTGTTATTATGTTTCAATAGTCTTTGTTTTTAGTTATACATAGTATCAGATATGTGGTTTAAACCTCTTTTATCCCAGGATGACTTGACCATTCTCTATTTTGAGAGTATTTCAAAAGGAAGAAGTTTCACTCCAATGCAGTCTAAGTTTAACCTCATCATTCACAGATGATACAGCTTTAGTATAGAACCCCCAAACCTGGTGACATCACTACAGCAGCTCCTACACTTACTGTCTCCTGATGCGCTAGAGAAGCTTTATTGTTTTCTGTTTTACATTATGCCATGCATCCAGAGTTCATGTGTTCAGCCTCATTAATTCCTGTTCTTCAACTTACTATTTCTTGTCTTATCTCTTTGACTCTGATTTGCAGTTCTTTTTGATTTTTTTTTGTTAATCTATAAAAGAGGACTCAAATCACTGATTATATATACATATATATATATATATATATATATATATATATATATCCTCTGTTCTCTCTCTCTCTATCTCTCTCTCTATATATATATGCAAGCTTTAAGCACAGTGTTTTCTATACCATTGTGGCCTGATCCTGTTCTATTTTAGTCCAACAATTACTCAGTTTAAAATGCCTTTTGAATTTCATTATGACTTCTTTTTTAACTCATGCATTGTTTTGTATTGTTATTTTGTTTCTGTCTCTGTCTTTGTCTTCATCTTGCTTTGTACCCCAGGGTAGCCTCAAACACTTGATCCTTGTACCTAAGTCTCCTGAATGCTGGGCTTATGGGCCAATGCTACCAGGCCCAGCTTGCAATTTCTTAACTAGCTTTTATTGCCAATTAACTTACATTGATTAGAAAACATCAGTAAATTTGAGCCTTCAATGTTTCTTGAAGCTTGTACACTAGGGTATGGTTCATTATGACAGTTTCAGATGAAGTAAAAAAATGTAAATATTGCCATTATTGTGTATAATATTGTATATGTATATGTATGATTTGTGTAATAAATAAATTATTTATTCATCTGCTTATCTGAAAGTACTGAGTGATGTTTTAAAACTCCTCAACTTGAATGTCTATTTGTCTACTTTTCCTTTCAGTTCTCTGAAAATTTATCATTATAATCATGAGCCAATTGATGACATTTTTATCAATGTTGAACTACATGTATAATGGTGATCTTATCAGAATATAGGAGCTAAAAATTCCTGCTGTCTAGTCATACTATAGCTCTTATAGTGTAGCATAACATACTACTGACCTGTACTGTTACTTACATAAGCAAATATTCTGTACTTTAGTTGTATATGGGTACAGCATGTACAACTGAATATGATGCACACTTAGCAATGACAATAACATGTTGCTGCTAGTTTATGCATTTACTAAAATATCGCTTTTACTGTGATTTTAGAATTTTACTTACATTAAAATAATTTTTCTATGAGACTATAGGCTGTATTATGTCTACAGTAACTTTCCAAGTCTGTGTTTACTAAATCTCTTGGATACATCATTTTTTCTTTGTTTAAGATCTTGTTTCTGGATTCTTTGTGGCCCTCAAAACAAAAGGCTATACCATATATGTGACCCTATAAGGTTTAGCTGCATATTAAGCTATCCATGCAGTATTCTGTAAGGACACAGCAGGGGTTGTTCCAAGAGTGTTTCTCAGATATTCCCCAATGACTAAGCAATGTGTGGCTGTCATATCTCTGAATGGCGTGGGTGAATGGCATAGGCATTCCATATAGTGAAAGGCATCAGTAGATCGTTGTTTCAGTTCCCAGGTAGCCATTCTGAATAGCACTATCAGTCTTACCACAGAAAGATTATCACTTTATGCCAGCATATTTATCCATTCTCTTTCCTACCTGCTTACGAGTCACTCTGTGTGCATCTTGCCTACCAAATCAACTCTTTTGATAAAAGGTAGTGCTTAGTGCTGTCCCATTCAAAACTTATAAACTATTTACTTCTAAAATGTTCCATTTAATGTTTCAGAATCTAGGTGACCATAGGTAAGTTAACTGTGAAAAGAGAGTACAGGTTAGGGGTCCTAAGTATCTTTTAAATAACATTTTTCCTCACAACTGGTTAAAAACTCTTAGGTAAGTCCTAAGATTATTTTCAGTTTGGCTATGTGGAAATACTTACCATGATTTTCTATTATTTAATATCAATCCAAGAAAATATTGTATATGATTTATGCATTCCAATAAAAGGAATTTATAGCTCATAACTTGAATTCTGTCAATATATATAAAAATAAAAAATAGCAAATTTTCTGTTTTAGTTTATATGAAGCTTCAATGGGCAAGTTTATTGCTAATAGAAAACAAAATATTAGAATTAATTTTGGCCTATTTGAATAACATTTTATTAAAGATAATATTAAAATCTAAGATCTAGACATTAATTAAAATATTAAAATTCTTTTCCAAAACCAAGGTTATTTGTTATAATATTATAAACATAAATCTATTTTAGTCCCTTTATAATCTTGAAGCAGATCTAAAAATAACATTAAAAGCATTATGACCCTAAAAATAGCATGAAAACATTATAGGCCAATTTATAACCTGAAACTAAAACTCATATCCTTCTGTTACCTTGCTTTTTAGTTTTATCAGAGGCCAGAGAATGTTCTGGAGGTTATTCTCATGAGACATTATCTTCCCCTGGGGTACCAGCTCTCTACTGGTGTTGAGTTAATGGCTGAGAGATGATTACAGCAGGACATAGAGGCATAAAATTCTCCTATCAGGACTCAGGAGGCTAAAACGAGAGGATTGCTGGAAAACTGAGGCTATCCTAGGCTACAGAGTGAGCTGTAAACCAGTATGTTACAGAATGTGGGATTCAGGGTTAAAAAAAAAATACACCAGGCTGTATAACATGAGATCACAAAGCAAGGCTTATGTGCAAAGACAACACAGTCATACTTATTAATCCATTTAGAAACTTCATTCAGTGTTATAAAATCATAAAAAGGAGTTTCTATAATTATTGATCATTTAAAAAGTGCTCAGGAGCTGACCAGAGGACTCAATGGGTAAAGTACCTATTTTACAGTCATGAAGGCCTGACTTCATAGTCTCAGAAACCAGTAAAAGGCCAGCAAAGTGGCTCAGGTCTGTAACCTAGGAGCTAGGACACTGAGGCAAGGACATGTCGGGGACTGGTGGCCACCAATTTTAGCATAAATGGGGAACTTCAAAGTAAGGCCTGTCTCAAAAATGAAAGTAGTACGGTAAAGGAAAACACCTGATGTTGAACTCTGGTCTCAACACCTACCTGCATAAGCAAGTACACACACACACACACACACACACACACACACACACACACACACACAATCACATCACATCACATCACACATATAAATTCAAAATTTCTCAAAGCATTTAACTTATTTTTGGGGGGATTACTTCCAAATTAAAACTACAGAAATTTTTTAAAACTTGATCTTTTACCCTAAGAATGAGAATATCCCTACCCTTTCACAAAAAAAGCATTTTGGCCACCAATTAATGTAGGTTTGACTAATGAATAATTAATTAGCAATAAAGAGATCCAAACTACCCATTTTCCCATTGGAAGTATGTTTTAGATGTTGATAGAACAAGATGTTTTGAAGTTATCAGAAGATATCACTTTAAATTAACAAAAATTGCAGTAAGATGCACAAGTGAGGAAGTTTAAATTTTTGAAAATAAAGAATTAAAATTGACAAGATCATAGAACTTAACTCAGTTTGTATACAGCTTGTCTTCTATGCACGAAACCCTGGTCTGGTCCCAAGCACAGTATAAAATCAAGTGCAGTGGCACAAGACAGGACAGAAATTCAAGGTGACCTTTGACTATATAGGGAGTTCATAGCAAGCTTGGTCTACATGATATCCTGTTTTTAAAAATAAAAAAAAAATGGCAGGAAGGGGATAGAAAAACTTTCAGTGATTGTACTGTAAAAGTTATTGAATGCAGCTAATATATCTTACTTTTGCCTGGAACAGGGTCTCACTAACTTTTCCCAAGCAAATGAGATAAGTATATTTAATGAAGGAAATTAGGTCATAACAAAGAAATAATTGGTTACTGGATCAGATGTCATAGGCATTCTTTTTACAGAAATAACCCTATTGGAGGTTTGAGCTGGAAAGGGAAGAGAGTGGGAGAGCAAGGAAAGAGATACCATGCTAAATGAAAACACCATGGGAATGGGGAGAAGCAGAGTCCTAGGGACGTCCCCAGGAATACACAAGGATAACTCCACTATAGACTACTGGCAATAGTCAAGAGGGTGCCTGAGCTGACCTGCTCTGGCCATCAGATGGCTGAATACCCTAAATGCCATCATAGAACCCTCATCCAGTGACTGATGGAAGCAGATGCAGAGATTCATGGCTCAGTCCCAGGCGGAGCTCCAGGAGTCCAATCAATGAGAGAGAAGAGGGATTCTATGAGCAAGATATAGCAAGACCATGATTGGAAAAAGTATGGAGACAACTAGCCAGACTAGTGTAAACACATTAACTGTGGACCAATAGCTGAGGAGCCCCCATGGTACTGGACTAGGCCCCCTGGATAAGCGAGACAGTTGTTTAGCTTGAACTGTTTAGGGGGCCCCCAAGGCAGTGGGATTGGGACCTTTCCTTGGTGCATGAGCTGGATTTTTGGAGTTTAGTGCCTATGGTTAGACACTTTGCGCAGCCTTGGTGCAGGGAGGAGGGGCTTGGACCTGTCTCAACGGAATGTACCAGGCTCTGCTGACTCCCAGGGGAGACCTTGCCTTGGAGGAGGTGGGAATAGGGGGTGGGTTGCAGTTGAAGGCTGGGAGGCAGGAGGAGGGAGGACAGGGGAATATGTGGTTGGTATGTAAAATGAATAGAAAATCTCTTAATTAAAAAGAAAGAAAGAGAGAGAGGGAAAGAAAGAAAGAAAGAGAGAAAGAAAGAAAGAAAGAAAGAAAGAAAGAAAGAAAGAAAGAAAGAAAGAAAGAAAGAAAGAAAGAAAGAAAGAAAGAAAGAAAGAGGGAGGGAGGGAGGGAGGGAGGGAGGGAGGGAGGGAGGGAGGGAGGAAGGAAGGAAGGAAGGAAGGAAGGAAGGAAGGAAGGAAGGAAGAAAGGAAAGAGCCACACTGTATTGTGCTTGAATCAATGAGGAAATATTTGGTAGGATGAGGAGAGTGACTGTGCCCCAAACAGAGAGAAATGAACAACAAACAAGTAAGCAACAAAAACCTGGAGTAGAGCAGAGGAACTACCTGTCCTAGGATGCTGGCACTGTCCCTGACACATGCTGTGAATAAGTTCTGAGGTACATGGAAAGAGGTTGGGGGCAGATTGTGGAGATCTCAAATTTTGAGTAATATAATGAATTCTTCTCTATAGGACTGGGAAATCCTTTTGGCCCTTGATAAGAAAACGATGAGATTTGTATCTGGAGAAGATAATTCTGACAACAATAAGTAGTATTGATTGGAGATGCAGGACATTAGAGGCTAGAAGACCACTTGGGGGAGTGTAACAATAGTTCACATGAAAAGTGGTGAGGCATGGAACTAAACTTGAGGGAGTGTGAATGGCAACAGGAATTGTGACTAGAGAGGCATTGTGTATGTGATTGGGTACTAGTTACTGACCAACTGAAAACAGAATTGCATTGGAAGAAAGACTAAAAATTACCCTGTGATATGGAGTTTGGCTGACCAGGAAGATAATAGTGTCCTCTTTCAAGAGACAAGCTCTACAGTAACAGGAGCTGGGTTGAGAAGCAGGCATGAGCAGGAGGCTGCTCAATGATGTGCCTGTGTACAAAGGACAGAAGGAGTTTCCGGTCTTATACCCAGAGAAGTAGGTACATTCTGCTTTAAGGACCAGTAGGTAAGGCAATGGTAACTCACAAATTAGGCACAGATTTTTTTAAAAAGTTCATGTTTCCAAGATCAACAAAATTTGAAGCACTTGGTAATCAAACATACTGCTGTGCCCTTAATGTCACCTCAGCTCAGCCACCACACCTCCTCCCCTTCTCCTTCTCCTGTGTCTTTCTTTCTCGGTTTTTTGGCTGTTGTAGATAAGGTATGAAACTTTAATCTAGTGGTTCACAACCTTCCTAATGCTGTGGCCCTTTAATGCAGTTCTTCAAGTTCTGGTGACTTATTTCATTGCTATTTCATAACTTTAACTTTGCTACTTTTATGAATCATAATGTAAATATCTGATATACAGGGTACCTGATATATGACCCCCAAAGGGTCATGACCTGTGGGTTGAGAAATGTTGCTTGAATGAAAGCTAGTAAGGAAGTTGTCATTCCTCTGCCTCAGTCTCCTGAATATCTGGGATAAACAAACATACTACCAAACACAGCAATGTCTTTTTTCCAAAACATCATGATGATGATGATGATGATGATGATGATGATGATGATGATGATGATAAAGCTCACAAATATTATAACATGCATTTGACTGATGTTTGGATCCCTTCATCTTCACCTCATTTATCTATACAGAGTCAGAAACAGTAAGCTAATTGCAAAAAGGAACAGATGTGATAAACAGGTGTCTTCGGGTAGCATATGGAACTGTGTTCTGTGAAGGGCATCTTCACAGAGGTTGGTGTTAAACAATCTTGGTAATGGTGTCCATAACAAGTTTGGTTTTCTGTTGCATAGTAAATGAGAGGAAAGTGATAGAAAACATGAGAGGAAAGCCAATAATGAGTGCTGACAGAGTATCAACTACTGTACTAAGCCCTGCCAAGGCTTTATATCTCATTTATGGCTCAGTTAATGAAGTTTTATGTTATAATATCTGGTTTACTTATAAGTAGTCTAGAGCAGAGAATTTATACAGCATAGTGACATCAGCCTATTAGAGTAATATTCCAAGCCAGTCCGAGGAAAGACACATCACTAAAGAAGTTGGAAAAAATAGTACAAGAGATAAAACTCTTCCAAATATTTTTCATTTTTTAAAAAACTCTTGGAATGTAAGGGAAGAATCCATCCTTTCAAACCTTGTATTCTGTTTTCCAACATAAATTTAAAGTATCTGGCACCTATAACACAAGAAAACAAAAGACACATAAGATAGAGTTTGATATATATTGTGATTACTAGAAAAAAAGGGGTTAAGCTCATAAATGGATATAATATACCTTTTTTTTGTCAAGGCTCACATTTTAAAAGGAGATGTAAACATTTACTTAGAGGAATTTTTCAGTGGGATAGTGTTTTAGTTAGGGTTTCTATTGCGGTGAAGAAACACCATGACCATGTCAACCATTGAAAAGAAAACATTTAATTGGGATGGGTTGCTTAGAGTTTCAGAGGTTCCGTTCATTATCATCATGGTGGGGAGCATTGGTGGTATGCAGGTAGATGTGGTACTGTAGCAGTAGCTGAGAGTCCTACATCTTGCAGGCAACAGGAACTCAATTGTGACATTAGATAATACCCTGAGCATAGGAAACCTCAAAGCCCACCCCCACAGAGAAACACTTCCTCCAACAAGTCCCTACCCACTCCAATAAAGCCTAATAGTGCCATTCTCGATGAGATCATGGGGGTCAATTACATTCAGACTACCACAGAAAGTAAGAATGTTTACATGTATAACAGGCAGCAATAAGTATGTGGAAATTAGAGATTTTACAATGTGAATGTATGCAATGGAAAATGAAATATCCCCGAGGTAAGATAAGCATTAGCATGTTGTATCTTTAATATGCTGTTATTGTTATTTCAATGCTAAAGGTTTTACAAAAAGAAATTGTGAGATAGTAGCATATGAAATTCTGTGGTGCAGTCATAGAAATATATATCTTTGGCATTTTGTACTGAGTCAGTTGGGAGTCCTCAAGCAACAATGATCTAAGTGATATCTGATCTGCTATGATCCAAATGAATGTTGATGAGTATGATGTGGGGAATGTGTATGCAGGCACTTTGCCTTGTTATGAATTTAAGGAATTCGTTATAATTTTTTTCCTGATTTGTCAATAGACATTTCAATGGAGCCTCTTAGTAGAATGTATTTAGTCTGACTGTACCCTATTTGTTCTCATTCTGGGATTTAGTAGTCTATATTACTGAAAAGTCTGTTGTGAAAACAGTGTGCATTCAAGGGTCTAAGAAGAAAATCAATCAAAATTTTTCTTGTTTCATAATCATCATCTCCTACACCAACACTAAGAGAAAACACAATTGAGAGGGAAAAACATTTTTCAATAGCTGTTATTTAATATTTCATTTTCAATAGTTTCCTCTCCTTAAAAGGCCCTTGAGGGGTGGTTTCACTGCAGCCAACATTGACCTAGAACTTAATTACGTTTCATTTCTCTTTCTTTTTCAAAAGAAAATACCTCTGTGATAGCACTCACTGGTATCATGCCAGTTGCATCTGTAGAAATTTTGGATTGCTGTAGTGATAAAACATATCTACTATATAATCTCAATGTGAACAATATGGTTGCCTGCCTAGTAAAATCAAGCAGGTAAATGATGGAAGAAAAAGGAAATGAGACACAAGGAGATCAATGAAGTAGTGGACACTGAAAAAGAAGGAACGGGAAGTGGAATAAGAATGAAACATAAATTCATTATGCAAAACATTCAAAACTGCCCCCAGGGGATCCATTAAAAGATCTTTATATGAACAAAACATAGTAGCAGATATGTTTATATTTCTCATGATGGAATCTGGCATAGTTCATCCCACCATGCTTGGTTCCTTTTAGTTTCATGTGGAAGAACAAGCAGCTCCCTAGAGCAAAGGCTTTGGTATCCTCTATCTGATCCTAAGGCTTACAGGAATGGAGTCTAGAAGCATCGTATCTGTGATCCAATGCTGAATTCGTGGGGGAGCAGTGAAGGTCTAGATGCCTGCCTGACCCAGAAAGAATAGCGAGAACTCTCACCTTCCTGGATTCTGACTAATCTAGTGCAGATCTTAATCTTTTTGTATCTCTTGCTGTAGATGTCATGCCTGAATGCAAAAGTTGGAGAGAGAGAAGTTTGTGGTCTTTGACACTTTATGAGGTGCATGATAGAAATAAATTCATTGTCATCTCCATAGGAATAAATAAATTAACAAATTGATGAATTCAAATATAACCTCGAAAAGAAAACTAAGAATGTTGAAGATGTACCCCTTACCTTTTGAGGAGACTGTGATGTAATGACATTAGCCTGACTAAAATACCGCTGTTGTCAGGTGAAAAATACAGGGCTTGAGTCTTACTAGAATATTTTTTTAATGTTACTAAAACCATGACTAATGACCTGACCTTCAGGTTTGTCAATTGTATAGGATAGTAGTGTTTATTGAGACCTTGATACTCGAACAATAAAATCTCGCAAGGGTATGTATTATATTCCCATTCTGGTCAAGAAGATATCTGATACACTCTGTCTAATTCTCACCTTCTTTTTGTATTTCAAATTTGAGTCTCTGCTAATTAATATTCTGTTCCCATATATTCTACTGCAAACTCTCACCAGCCTGACAAAAATCCTTTTAGATAATGCCATGTTACTAGGGTCACACCTAATTTACTTTTATATTATTATATTGGTGATTTTGCTTGGGAAACTTTTCATAAGAAAGAATAAGAACTTCTCATTCTACTGAGAAGAATTTACATATCAGTTTCTATATATCTCTCTATATATTGCATTTCATCAACTCTTTATAATTTTTGAAAAATATTTTATTTTAAAAACTATTAATCTTTGTAATCTTAATGTACCTCATTTCTATATTAAATTTTAATTACTTTTTGTTTGTTTGTTTGTTTGTTTGTTTGTTTCCCCAGAGCTGAGGACCGAACCCAGGGCCTTGTGCTTGCTAGGCCAGTGCTCTACCACTGAACTAAATGCCCAACCCCAAATTTTAATTATTTTTAATTGATAATATAGATGCATGTTCTAAAATTTAAGAGAAAAGCAAAACATATTTCTTCTATCTGGCCCCATAGTTTCCTGTTCCAGAAATAACCAATATAAATCTTTCCTGTATTCTTCATTAATTTGAGGTGTCATAGAAAATATAGATTCTAGTAGAATATAGATAGCTAGATAATAGTTATATAGATAGATGACTGATGATAGATAGATATCACATTTTACATATGCTTTGGATAAATATTCATGTTTGGGAAATCATGTCTGCTCAACCAATAAATAGCAAGCTCACTGACTTTTGTGACATGATAGTATTCCCAGTGTCCTATTGTTTATTGCCTGTTTTATTACTAATCTATTGTTGCAAACCAAAATTACTTAGTGACTAGCCACACTTTCACAACTATAATTAGGGATGAAGTTTTGAAGGTAGGGTTCATAGTTTAGTAAATAGCTTTAATGTGAGTACTTGTTATCCAAATACTCTCTATAAATTTTTGCTGCTTTGTAATTCCATCACCTAATGTCTGTTTTGACTAACTTCACCAACATATTGTTATCATACAATCACATCTTTCCTAGTTAGATGAGTTTATCAGATAATTTTAAGTTTACTTTCAGTACTAATTATGTTTTAATCTCTTTCACATGCAAAATGACACTTCTGAAAACTGATTTTACTGTGTCTGTTTGTGAATGTGTGTTGCCTTTTTCATTTTTTTTCTTACTGATCTATTTTCACAAAGTAGGCATACAATGAGTTGCAAATATCCATTGATTTTATCTTTGACTTTTAGCCTCTAATTTTAATTAATTTTCTTTATTTTAATTAGTTGAGTTTCAAACAATGTGCTTTAGTCATATTCACCCAACTCTTCCTAGAATTATCCCCTTCCCTACCCTCCCAACTTTGTGACCTATTGCTTTAAAAAAAAACAAAAAAAAAAACAAAAAAAAAAAAAACTTCAAGACCAATTTGTGCTGCCCAAATAGTCTTAGATACATGGTCAGTGTACAAAGGGCTACTCTGGCTACTCTCATAAAGTAAACTGTTTTTCCCTCTCCCAAAAGCTAACAATGGCTCTTTGGCAGGATTATGTACCCAACAACTCTCTACATGCTGAGATTGCCAGGCTTGGGCTTTCATAGCTTCTATACATGCTGCTCCAACCACTGTGAATTCATATGTGTGCCTTGATACGTCCAGAAAATATTTTCTTGCAGCCATCTACTGCCTCTGTCTCTTGTATTCTTTTTTTTTCTCTTCTGCCATGATCTCAGAGCCTTGGTGAGTGCAAGTGCAATGTATATGTTCCATTTATAACTGCGCATTCTACAGTTTCTCATTCTCTGCACCTTGGCAAGTTGTAGGTCTCTGTGTTAAGCATTATCAGTATAGAGAAGCTTCTCTGATGAGGACCGAGAGACACATTGAAATATGGGAGTCAACTTACTACTATCATTTAGTAGCATAATGGTATATCATATGTTCTCCTCTGGGGCCTTTGACATGTCTAACCATAGGTTCTCGGCCCAAGAGCGATGCAAGGCTTTCACCTTGCAGAGCTGGTTTGAAATCCAGTCAGAAAGTATGTGGTTGCTCCCATGACTTTCTTGTCACTATTGCAGCATTGGGCAGGTCTTGCCGGGCATGTCGTAATTGTAACTCACAGGGTTTATAGCCTGGTCTGACTGATGGTCCCTTTCCCCCTCTGGTAGTTTCAATAGCATCTTGCAGCACTGTGAAGCCAGCCAGTAAACTTCTAATCCATGACAGCTCGACTTTTCCATGTTCTATGACCTCCATATGTGCTGTCTTCAGTAACTGGGTTGTGTGCCTTTAATACTCATATTTTAAAAATAGAGTACATGGCAGTGATATTTTCTTCTATGTGTTCTGGAGTTGTGTTTTCATTTTCAGTTGGACCTTCCTTCTGTCTCTATAGCTGTAAAATATAACTCTTTAATTCATGTAGATTTTTATGATTTTACTTTTATATTTAAGCTTTCAGTTTTACATTATAGTCTAATGGGTAAATAGAGGTAACAAGAATTTTCAAATATATATGTCATTCAAATAAAAGAGATAAAAGAAGAGATTATCATTAGTAGCTACAAAAAAAAGTCAAATACTTAGAAATAAAGGGATTGCTTCCATCCCTCACATTCCACTGACATTTCACTCACTACTAGTTTGTTTGGCTCAAAAGAGAAGTGTGCTAGCAGTCCTTGTCTTTTAGAAAACTAAACTTCTCTGGACTCCTGCCTAACTCATCATCCTCTCTGTTCACTCTGATCCTAACCATCTTCATGAAAAGAATGATGTTTTCTCTACTGCTTCATCTTCCTTTCTCATCCAACTTGACTTCTGACTTCCTGTCTCAGTCAGTGCTCCATCGCTGTGAAGAGACACCCTGACCACCGCAACCCTTATCAAAAGAAAAGCATTGAATTGGAGATTGCTTATAATCGCAGACGTTAGTCCATTATCGTCACGTTGAGAAGCAGAGTAGCACGCAGGCAGGCATGGCCCTGGAGGAGTAGCTGAGAGTTCTACATCAGATCTGAAGGCAGCAGGGAGAGAGAACCACTGTGCCTGGCTTGGGCTTCTGAAACTCCAAGGTTCTCTCTCTCTCTCTCTCTCTCTCTCTCTCTCTCTCTCTCTCTCTCTCTCTCTCTCTCTCTCTCACACACACACACACACACACACACACACACACACACACACACCCTGTGACACATTTCTGCCAATAAGACCATACCTCCTAATCCTTCCAATCCTTTCAGATATGCCATTCCCTGGTGACTAAGCATTCAAATATATGAGACTATGGGGACCATTTTATCCAAACTACCACATGACCCAACTTTCATCTTTAACTCTGTATTGACCAAGACAAACTTTATCTTCTAATTACCTAATTTCTTGGCTTGGCTTGAGTGTGTCAATGGTGGTTTCATTTTTTTTCTTTCTTACATTTTTTTAAAATTAAAAAGTAATTATGTTACTTCCTCCCTTCCCTTTCCTTCCTCTAGCCCCACCAGGTTTCATTCTTAAAACTCTACATTCCCAACCCCTTGGATTTTGTGGGGTCATTATTTCTGTTTGCAGCACACTTCTCATCCTGGGGTGATTTAATCCAAGGAAGCCTTCTCTGAGCCTCAACCAACAGCTTTTACTGTGGCTTGCTTTCCTTTTCAGAGCACTTTTTACTATAGTAGTTAGGTAATTCGTTACTTAGTACATTCTCTCTCCTATTAGGATGTAAGTAGGGGCCCTGGTGAAAATCTATAGCCTCATCTTCATCTCTTCTTAGCTTCAGGCCATGGTATGGAACTTGCAGATAGCCCTTTGCACCCTTCAGACTTTAGCTTGGGGCTGTCTGTCAGAGACCTTTACTAACCATACTCCTCCATGTATGTAGAGGCCAGAAGACAACCTTGGGTATTGTTTCTCAGGTTCTTCCCATGCATTTTTGGAGATGGAGTGTCGCATTGGTCCAGAACCTACAAAGTAAGCTAGACTGGTTGACCATTTAGATCCACCTATCCTAGAACCCCAGCACCAGGATCACTGGAGTGTGCCCCACGCTTTACTGTTTCACACAGGTTCTGGGGATTGAACTCAGGTCTTTGTGCTTGGAAGGCAATACTTCATTGACTGGGTCATCTCCCCAGACTTTGCCATATATTTTATATCATCTTCTTAAACTGAATATTACTTTTAAATAGCAGAATTTATAAGGATAATGACAGGAGAGTTGACAGGTAGTGGTATCACTTAAGTTTTCATTTTATTTTGTTTTTCTCAGTATTACACTGTGATAGTAAGCCATTAATAAAAGAGTTTCAAACTTTGGGATTGTGTGTGTGTGTGTGTGTGTGTGTGTGTGTGTGTGTGTGTGTGTGTGTGTGTGTTTGTATTAAGATCTTAATTCAGAGCAGAGAGGGATCTCAATATCCCATTTGTGTGAACGGAGGCAATGCATTATGTATAACCAGGTTTCTTGAAAGAGAAGTTCAGCTAGGTAAGGAGGAAAATCGGAATATGCATTATCTTATTTAATCCTGAGATTAAATAACCCAACGTAACTGGCACCCCTACCCTTCAAACGGTCAGTGGAGTAGATCCTCAGAGAAGTTCTACACCTTGGCCAAAGTAATGAAACAAATAAGAAAGAGTTGGTGTTCGATTTATATTTTCTGATTCCACCACCTGACATTTCAGTCAGGTCCTTTGTTGCTTTCTACATCTTCATTAATCCTACTATCACCGTTACCAACACTCATGGGAAGGAAAAATATTTTTATTTACATTGTCTGCTTGGCCCTCTGGATTAGTTAATTATGTAAAACAGGAAATAGACACTTATAAAATAAACTATGGATATGAGTTGTATCATCTTCAGTAATCATAAAATAGTTATTGGAATAAATGAAAAATAGGGGCAAACTTTCCATCAGAAAGTCTGGCTTTATCATTTTGATTCCATGTATAAAAAGCAATCATGTTTAATATGTCTTATGAGAAGAATAGTTAAATGTGTTTTCATGGTACTGCAACAGTTTATATTGGATTTGAAATGTGTGTCCTGAATTTCAGAACATAAATCTGTGTTAGTATCATATAAAAAGGAATAAAGAAACAGTAATTTATAACAAATAAGTGTCACTGTGAATTGAATATGGTTCTATTTCATAAAATGTTATTGGGCTTTTTATTTATGAAAATTTATTAGACTATTGTAGTTTCAAAATTGCAGTAGTGGAATTTGTATATTCAATTTTTAAGATAAACTGTATTATCCTTTGGGTCATATTATACTTTCTCAGTTTCTATTCAGTTAGATATAATGTCTGAAAGTATGACTAGCCTGGCTATCAAAGCACTGGCCAGCATGATCAAATATGAGGTATTTTATTCTTTACTTAATAATCTTTCCCTGAAGGATCTCTTCTAAATAACTGATGGTGGCTAGAAAAACGATATCACTGCATCGGAATGTTTTCTCATTCCATCCCAGTA
>NC_134854.1:11980000-12010000 GCF_049852395.1 Peromyscus maniculatus bairdii | reverse complement strand
CCAATATAGTAAGCACAAGGTGAAAGAAAAAGGGAAATCTCCCCAGATATGCGAACTGTTTACTTTCCTTCACTCTTAAAGAGTTTGACTAATAACCTAAGTATTTACTGGAACACCCACTGAGTTATGCCCATCAGACTTTGTTTTGCTTTTCTGTCTGAAAGTGTCCACGAATTCCGTTCTCACCTCTGCCACACATCTAAGTACTATTCAGTCATAGGAATGTTTGCATGCATCAGTTTTTATAGCTAGTAGAAAATATGTTGGTCAATTTCACACTAAACTGAAAAGCTATATAAATTCCTCTAGAGTTATCCATATCTATGTGTGAATCCAGAATTTTTTAAGTCTGATACTATTTTTATCTGAATATTATTGAATAGTGTAGTAGCAAGATTTTTACATGCACTCAAGAAATCACTCTTCTTTTGTGTCAGAAAACTCCTAGGTAGCTCCTGGTAGCAAAACCACACAAGTCTATAATAACTGAACTGTCAAAAGGATAAAACCAAAAATGTGTCACTTAAAATTACTCACAGAAATGCAGACATTTTGAATTTTGAAAATTATATATATATATATGTGTGTGTGTGTGTGTGTATAAATATATATATATATATATATATATATATATATATATATTACATTAGGATATTGGGAAATCTAAATACAAAATACAATTGATAGTCACAGGTTTTGATTTCTTTGTTTGATGGTTGATTGGCTTGGTTTCAGTGTGTGTGTGTGTGTGTGTGTGTGTGTGTGTGTGTGTGTGTGTGTATTTAGATGACAGTATCAGCTTTCATTAAATATTAGAAATCCTTCAGATATATTTTCCTACCTCTATTTTGAATTTTCTCATGTGTTTTGGTACATATTTAGGGAAGTACAGAGTTCAGTTAGTTGTATGTTAGCTGGCTTATCTTTCTAGTATCGTTTCATCTATTACAGATAGTAGTTTTTCAGAGAAGGCCACAGTCTCGTTAAAATGTGAATGCATCATGTACATATGAGCTATGCTTGTATAACTTCAGCATGGCCATGACGTGGCAGATACATTTATGCCATTGCCATCTGTAAGGCGCTCACAAGTCATTAGAGGCTTGAAGTAAAATTAAACCATTCTGCATAGTGAGAGGACTGACTAATAAGCTTTTGAATTGTAGAGACAGCAGACAGTTTACTTTGGCCAAATACGAAGTCAGTCACAATAACATGGAACTACAAAGTCCTGTCCTTTGTAGCAGCTGGAACCTGACTGTGAGCTTTGGAACACTATGGCAGGCCTCCACTTACAAAATTGCCCTAGAAATTTCACTTGTGAGCTGTATGCGCAGAGCACCTTTCCTTGGAAAAATAGGCATTTAAGTGAAAAGAGATGACCAAGTGACTACTGAAGAGTAACAAGGAACTGTCAGGAAAGAAAGACAGTAAGATTCTCAAGAAAAGATCACCTCCATGGAAGGTGCATAGTTATGCAAAAATAGCTGTGAGTAGACATGTGTGTTCCATACCAGTGTGTCCGCCTTCTTCTTCCATCCTGATTTGTTTCCTTCTGTCTTTCTGTTGTCTACCATCTGGTCTGTCTACACTGGCACTCCTGAGATGAAACTATGCCATGTTTTTCTCTGCCCCTGAGGTGCTAATTTTCCCACTATAAGAGACTATAAAGTGAATCATTGTTGGAAAAGGACACATTTTTGTAGCTTGAATTTTTCCATATATATATATATAGATATATATATATTTGGAAATATATTATTTTAATTATTTGATTTGTTTATCAAAGAACAAGTGATTAAACTGAGAGTTTTTTAACTTTTTAAATAGCAGAGCACCCTGAAACACATAATTGTAATTAGTTACTCTTATTTATCATGACAAAGTCTGGCTAAGACCTGGAGCTTCTGACCTTCCTTCTTTAGTCTCCAACTAAACTGGCTGACTTGACATCACACAATAAGGATGCTACTTAGTATGGTGAACTGATATATAATAATTCATATGTATGCCCACATAGAGTTAATTCAGAAATATTTTTGAAAATCACAGGATTAATTTGGCCCATTGTTTTTTCTCACATATTTTAAAACTGAATCAAATTAATCTATATTTCCATACCATAATGGAAAAATAGAGGATACAGATTTTTCTTAGTGTTAAAAATATAACTTTGGCCGGGCGGTGGTGGCGCACGCCTTTAATCCCAGCACTCGGGAGGCAGAGCCAGGCGGATCTCTGTGAGTTCGAGGCCAGCCTGGTCTCCAAAGCGAGTTCCAGGAAAGGCACAAAGCTACACCGAGAAACCCTGTCTCGAAAAACCATTATATATATATATATATATATATATATATATATATATATATATATATATATCTTTGTTTTGTTTGAAGTAGAGTGAATTCACCCTGGGATTCATTTCTTTCCCTTTATTTCCACTTACGACCACTTTTTCATTAATAGTTTCTCATTTTTTTTATTGTCAAGTGTCAGATGAGAAAAGTTTGAACCGCATTAAAAACGACCATTAGAATAAAGCGTGAACTGTGCCTATTAATCTTTTTTTCTGTTTTCAAAGACACATTGTCAATAAACTTGTTGTACAGCAGTTCTTCATATAAATGCTAACTTTTGTTTTGCTGTGAGACAACGTGAATATTTTCTCCAAAGTTCCAGGCTTGGCCAGTTGACGTGTTGTTTGATGGCGTGGCCATTGGTGCCGAGCAAGGCCTTCAGCAGAGCAATTTGCCTTGCTCTGCGCATGCTCCTCTGAGGCCAAGCCTTCCTGTGTTTCTCTGCTACCCTGCTCCGGTTTATCCAGAAAACTTTGCTTTCTCCAGGATAGTCTCCCTAGTGCTTTTCCTCGTCATCTACTTTCCTCCAGTCCTTCCTTCCCTTGGGTATCTTCCTCTGCCTCCTATATTCAACTTTACCTTGTTCATCCTCAGAAAGTTTGAGAAAGAAAAAAGTGAGAAGAAAATTTAAACAACATGTTCCCATTTTGTTATAAATCTAATGGAGAATCTTTGAGTAATCTTTAGATTTCTGAACTCTCTAGTATAAGTTTAGCTGCTTGTAATATGAAAATGTTTCAAAAACAAACCACACTTAGTGTGTCATGACACTCGTGGAGGTCAGAGGACAACTTGTGGGAATTGGTTCTTTTTTTTCCATTATGTGAGTTCTGGAACAAATTCCAATAATTCGGCTGGGAAACAAGCAACTTTACCTACTCAGCCAATTCACTCAGCATATGTATTTTTAAGTACTATAAATATGCATGTAATTTTGGATGATGAGTATGTTACATAAGTATATTCTATATATATGCTATGTAGAACTATAAATATCAGTTATTCATATGAATATTTTAATTGTTTAACTGTTTTTATTTTAATGACATGCTTAAAATATTTCAAAAGGCTTTCAGTTACACCATTGAGACATAGAAAAGATGCTCAATGATGAGCTTCTGAGAAAACTGTCATGGAATTATTTATTTTCTGCTATATTACCCAGAGTTCCAACTCCTTTGTGCAAGTACATTTGAAATTTGAAACTTGAAGTGGGAGCCTGGTAAAACCCACTGCTTCTAGAAAACTGTTTTTAAAGTAATACCAAGTTACACAACAGAAAATACATGCCATTTGGGGCCATTGGTGCTAAATAACTTGAAAACATTGTCATCCAGATGGGCCAGTATCATAAGGCACTGGATTGTGACACCCCTTTCCTTCTCTCTCTATGCAAGGTGCCCGTGTCAGTGGCCATGATGACGCCCCAGGTGATCACCCCTCAGCAGATGCAGCAGATTCTCCAGCAGCAGGTCCTGTCTCCTCAGCAGCTCCAAGCCCTCCTCCAGCAGCAGCAGGCAGTGATGCTGCAGCAGGTAATGTGTGTTACCTGCTTTGGTGTTCTGGCCCAGCTTGAGGGTCCACACTCTGCGGACAGTGCAGTGGGCTTATTGGAAAGTGTGCTCTCCACTTACAGAAGCAACTTAGCAGCATGTTAGACCAGCAGTGTCACACTGCACTTGCAGAGCTACCTAACAGCATATAAGTTACTCATTCTCTTTGAATGTACTCAAGTCTAGAACCAGAATGGGGAAAGGATGAAGTTGAAAACAGAAGAATTTGATTATTTAGTAACTGATTATCAGTATTTGATTATTTAGGTTCTTAGGTACATTTACTTTTAGATTTGCCAAGGAGTGTTCCAAGACACCACAGAATTGTTGTTTTTTAAATCTTTAACAATTTAGCTCCCCCTTAAGTTCTAATAAATAGGAAAAAAGGTCACTTTGCTGAGAGCACATGTGGAAAGCAGCACCATGAGCTTTCTTTTCCTAGGTATAGTCATCACTTAGGAAAAGAGGTATCTGCTTATTAAAATTAAATTGGACAGGTAAAGAGCAAGCGCATAACATTTTTGTGATAATAAAAACGAGCCCACTGTGCAGCTTATTAAAGGGTTGTGTATCTATAAACTGATTTAGAATTCGATATTTGCTTTCCATGTGAAAATGTGTTTTACCAGAGATCTTAGTTAGTTACTTTGCTGTTGCCTCTGATTGTGCCTATAAGTTACATAGCTTTCTAGCATGACATTGTGTTTAACCTCTGGTAAATAAGCAGTTTTCCTTCCACTTCGGTGGTGTCTATGCTTCTAAGGGTTGGAGCCTGTTCTTAGGTCATCATAGGACTTCAGATGTAGTCATTTAGAATATTCACTTTGGTTCTGGCCTTTAGAATACAGAATTTTTATACCTTTTGTTTAGGATTGTTTGGATTCTGGATTGGAAATTTTCAGAGCTGCCTTGGGAAAAAAAGTATGTAGAGCTGTCTCTTTAAATCCAATGTAATTTTTTGGGGGGAGGGGTGAGGTGAATCTTAATGGCTACTCTACCATGTGTCAGGCTAGAAGAGTTTAGGACATTTATAATACATGAAACTTTTGCCTTTATTTATTAAAGTCAAAATGGTTTATTCAGCAACAACTACAAGAGTTTTACAAGAAACAGCAAGAGCAGTTACATCTTCAGCTTTTGCAGCAGCAGCAACAGCAGCAGCAGCAACAGCAGCAGCAGCAGCAGCAACAGCAACAGCAGCAGCAACAGCAGCAGCAGCAACAGCAGCAGCAGCAGCAACAGCAGCAGCATCCTGGAAAGCAAGCGAAAGAGGTAGGATCTAGTTATCTCATTGATATATAATAGCATGGGGTTGAGAAGGTGCTTTGAGAGGCGAGGATCGTCTCAGATCTTCCTGTAACAAGGCTCTTGCTGTCAAAGATGCAGTGTTCTATATTTTTACTGAGCTTAATAACAGTGACAGTGAGACTCTCGTGCTCTCCTTTTTTGTAGCATGGGACTTGAGAGTCACAATCCATTGCTGGCTGTCGTCTAATGTTCACTAATGAATCACAGTGTACAAAGAGCAAGCTGTGTGGTGGACAGAGTACTGATTATCTTGTATTCACTGAGAATCCAAGTTGGTGAGGGACCCTTATTTTTCTCAGTTGTACAGCTCAGAGAACATGCATGCAAATTTAGCCCATTGTTGGGGGCAGGGAGACTAAGAGAAAAACTGGTTGAGCACAGATTTCAAAGTCACAGGCCCCTGATTAATGAACTGCTAGGGTAGGTTTGGAGTGGCGAGTAGAAAGTTACCATTTGATATGCTCATAAATCAAACTGACAAGCTGGCTTCTCAGGCCTAGCTTGCGCTTGTCAGCAAACTGCATCAAATATAAACACAATACAAACAAAACATGTTGAAGTAGTTAAATTGATCAGCAGGTATCAGGGCTGTTGTCTTCAAGCTGCCCATTATGCAAACGTACAGGAAACAGTTTTGACCTCCTGAGGTTTTGTTTCTGTTTGGATTTGTGAATAGAATTTCAGACAGCCATCAACTACAGAATAGAAATTGCTCCCTTATTTCTCAGAGGCTTTGGGCAATCCACATGACTTGCTCCATTATGCAGTCTGTTTTCCAGTGAGCGCATCAGAAGTTTCTTTTCCCCAAACTGAAAAGCAGAGGTCTTGCACACAGCTTGTCTTCCTCTGAAGTGTGACTGCCATCTCCTACCCTCCCGAGTCCAAAGAACTCTGATTTGTCTGCTAATGCCTCACAAAACTGGAAGTTAGACTTTTCTTTATAATAAGGGCACATTTTTGCCTTGCACATAATTCCACCTTCAATGTATTTTAAAAAAAAAGAAAGAAAGAAACAGAGGAAAAGAGAGAGCTAATATGCCTGTCCTGTAGCTCCATCCAAGTTTACTAATAGATCGCTAGAGACCACATCCCTGGATCTCCACACATCAAACTTACTCAGTTGGAGAAAAGTGAAAGTCTTGTGGAAGTTGATCGGTTCCATAAAGCGTTATTCCTTTTGTCTAAATAAACTTCGAGTCATCTGTGATGTACTGGTTTCTAAATATCTAAACCTTTGTTAGATTCTGTCTCTAAACCTTGCTTGGTCCCATTAGTGCAAGTTCCTTAGTTCCCTGATACTGTTTAACTTCCAAGAAGCAGGTAGCTGAATACCTAGAAGCTGCTCACATTTGGCTTCTGGACTTTTGACCATGGGATGATCAAGAACACATCTGGGCCAAGAAAGCAGCATGCCTTTCTGTGTGTGAGAGTGGTTTGTGTGCACCTTGTTCTCTGCTGTTGACTGGGTTGGGTTTTCTGGCACCCACAGCAGCAACAGCAGCAGCAACAACAACAGCAGCAGCAGCAGTTGGCGGCCCAGCAGCTTGTCTTCCAGCAGCAGCTTCTCCAAATGCAGCAACTGCAGCAGCAGCAGCATCTGCTCAGCCTTCAGCGTCAGGGCCTCATCTCTATCCCACCAGGCCAAGCCGCCCTTCCTGTCCAGTCGCTGCCTCAAGGTATAGAGGATATGCTGCAAATACTTCATTACTGCTCTT
Organism: Peromyscus maniculatus bairdii; assembly: GCF_049852395.1. Lineage (NCBI taxonomy): Eukaryota > Metazoa > Chordata > Mammalia > Rodentia > Cricetidae > Peromyscus > Peromyscus maniculatus. Next base: position 12,003,070 of record NC_134854.1, on the reverse strand, counting down.
GCACTTTCTACCAATTCATGCTGTTGTAGATATACACCTTACGCCTTGAGGTATTTTGGCTTATGTCCTTCAAGTTAATAGCTGAAGCATGACTGCTGTGATGGTCACATGACACACTTGCCATATTCTCAGAAATTCTACTACACACTGCTTTCAAGTATAGAGTAAAACTATCTCAAGTGTTTTGTTAAATATTAAATACAAGTCAGCTAGTTTTATGGGCAAGAGTAATGTATAAGGCAAAACAATTCAAGTACCACTGAATACATAGGGAGCTATGCAGGGAAATGGATGGCTTAGGAAGGGTGGCAGTACTCCATTTACCAGGAGCTGATAATGAGTTTGGTGGACAGCTGATGAAAACACAGGTTCAGTGGCGCTGAAATCACAAGGACTAGACAAGCTGTGTGTTATCTGTAGAGCATTTGCAAGCTCTGTGCTGTAGGAAGCCCAGCATTTGTCATGGGATTGCAATAATAGCATTTCCCCAATTCACTCTACTGACAATGTAAATTATAGTTTTAAATGCTATTGACCATACTCTAATTTGGTTTTCCATATAAGCGACATCTGAGTGTACTCTAATGTAGTTATATATGTGCACTATTCCCAACCTCGAAGAAGGAAGTTTAAGGAAGAAAGATAAACAATGGTTAAAATTCCCAATTCAAGTAAAAGTCAAGTATCATTAATCTTTGTGAATGGATGTTCTAATTTGCATTTGGATTTTGTTGTGACAAAGTTCATTTATACAAGTGAACTTTAGTTCAGGTTCACTATATCTGTCAAAGAGGAGTTTATCTTATACTAGTGTTTGTCACACACATAACTGACTCTGTAGGACACACCCAAAAAAGGCAAGAACAGTTTAATAGGAAGTTAGACAAGCAAAATCCAGTATTTACATTGTACATGACCATTGTTTGATGGCCAATAAAATTAATAATATTATAATGCACATTTTCTTTTATTTATCAAATTACTATTCCTTTTATCTACCTTTCCCCAAATTTCCCTCTTTCATTTAATTTGAGATCCAATTCACTTGTGTAAAGCATTCCTGGGGAACCCAGAAGACAAAGCTTGTTTATTGAAAGAAAGTCTGGGCATAGGCCCAGTTTTCAGACTTATTCTAGAAAGAAGTGGGATAAACTTCAATATCATCATAGAAAAATAAACATTCCATTCATTAATTATGGTTCTTTAGAAAAATAATATTATCAGAGGACAAATGAAAAAATAAGAATCACAGAGGATATTTATAAATTAATTCAGTACAATCATGGATTTTCTTGATAACAATTATTTGTTGATAAAAACTATACCCAAATAGAAGCAATTAGTTTATCTCCTTGTTTTTTTAAATTTAATAAAAGTTTAAAAAAGTCTCCATTTAGAATCTCCTCAAAACTAAATCATGATTTATCATGATTTTACTTTAGTATTGTCTTTGAAATTCTTTAAGAAAGTTTATTATTTAAAGTAATTTTTAGCTTTTTTCCAACTCCAGCCAAATTCTCATCAAGCAAGGCAATTTATTATTTTATAATCATCCCAGTCATTTTCAAATGAAAATTTTTCTTATTTCTGAGCTGGTTTGGTATAGAATTATTTTTCACATTTTTTTATACTTTTATTTTTCAAAGGACTTAGGAAAACTAAAATGTACACAATTAAGGAATTCAGGAAAAGAAGGATTCTAAGAGCAAAGCTTAGTTTGGGCAGAAAATTTCCTTATTTATTTACTTTGTCTTTGTTGAGACAGGGTCTTACTCTGTAGTCCATAGTGGCTTAAATTTCACTCTGTAGCACAGTCTACCCTTGAATTTAGGAGCAATCCTTCTGCCTTAGCCTTGCAAATGCTGGTGTTACAAGCACAAGCAACAACATCTACTTAGAAAATTTATAGTTAAGAAAAAAGCATGAAGCCACAAAAAAATATCCCTCTGATGAAAGAGACGTAATGAAATTGAACAATTGTGGGCCTCAACCTCAGTGGTTGCTGTGACCACTGCTGTTGATGAGACCACATCAGGAGCAGAAACTGCAGTCCTCTTCACATTGTCACTAATTATTGAATGTGAAAACTATCATTTTTAAGACCCATCATTCAAACACAGGCTGAATTTGTTTAATACCAACCAGCCATAGGAAAGGAATGGTCCACTTTTCTAAACTGTGGGTATTAAGACCCAGGATTCTATAGCCATGGAGTCAACCAACTATAATAAAATACATTGGGATAAAACTCATTTGTGCTGAGCATGTACAGATTTATTTCTCAGCATTTGCCACTAAAATATAGTCTAATAACTATTTGTGTAATATTAGCATGGCATTAAGTGTTACTTTCAAGGATGTGTTCAGAATATATATAAATCTATCTATCAATCTATCTATTTATCTATCTATCTATCATCTATCTATCTATCTATCTATCTATCTATCTATTTATCTATCATCTTTCTTTCTTTTTCTTTCTATATATCTATCTATGCATCTATCTATCTCCAGTATAGCAGACTTTGATGTCTACTGGGCATACATTCTGAGGGACAACTATGATATCATAGTACTAATATGGTAGAAATCTAAAATCAGAGTAAGAAAAAAGTAAAGAAGCAATTGTTGGTTAGTATAAGGCCCAAGTCATCTGTCTTAGCTACTCTTTATTTCAGGTAAAATAATTTTAATACTTTCATTATCAGTTTTCAGTTCACCTTGCACTGAACTTTTGGTTTGTTGATTGATTGGCCATGAATAGTAATCACATGAGAACCAAATGGAATTACTGTACAGTGATGGATGATGTTCTCATTATGTCTTCAAAAATATGGCATAATTTATTTATTTCCATGATTTAACACAACTTCATCTGGCTAATTTAAATTATAACTTCTGAAACTATATAAAATGTATATAAATATCAGAAATAGCACTTTGTAATTTTAATAGAAGAGATTTGTAGAACTTTTTCTGTAAAGTTATATATCTCATCATTTTAACATGAACTCTTTTAAATTTTAAGCATTTAAGTCATAAATAGTATTATAATACTGGATTTTAATATAAAATAGGTACTAAATTAACATCTCCAAATATGTACATAGGTTGTATGTAGAGTGAGTGACAGCAGGTAACTTAAACCAAATACAAATAGTGAACGTGTAAATCAATCTCAACTATACTGATTTATAAAGCTATTTAACATATGAACAATATGCATCTAAATGAATAATTTTATTTATCAGTGTTGTATAATGAACTGATGCCATGGCCTACTCATTAGCAAGAAGAAATTGTGCAGGTATTTCCATCTTGATAGGTTTTTAACATAAGATAAAATTTACCTTTGGAATACAATATATTCACAGGTTGACTTTGACTTTATTCAAAATTTTATTTTTCTTACTTTTAGTAACTTGAAGTTAACTGTATTCCAAAAAAAATATTAAATAGAAAACTCCAGAAAGAATTAATAATTTTAAATTGTTCAGCATCTGGAGTGACATGATGAAATTTCACAGCATCCTATTTCACCCTACCACTGTCGACCATACCTTTGTCAAGCATATCTATGTAGTGTCCACATCCACACTACCCATCCTTTGTTCACTCATCCCTCCTCAGTATCAGATTTGTTGTTGTGAGTTCCTAGTACTTGTGTTTTCTACACCCTTATTTTAATTATTAATGACCCTAACACACAAAACAAGTGATGCTGGTGATTCAAAAATGCTGAAGGGGAGGAGAGAGTTGTTTCCTCTAAGTGAAAAAAAAAAAAAAAGCTGAAACTTGTCCTAATAAGTCGTAAAAGTCGTATTGTAATGTTGTTAAGATTTACTATGAAAATTAATGTTCTATCTATGAAACTCTGATAGGTAATTTTCCTAACACAGCTCACGCAGCAAAACTTACAGCAATAATGAGTGATAACTGCTTAGTTGAGGTGGGAAAGGCATCAAATTATAGGTTTTGGTGCTATCCACAGTTTCAAGAATGCACTGGGAGTCTTGAAATCTGTTAGTACTGTATATGGATAGAAAGGTATGGTGAAAGTTTTATATCACTCCACTTATTTTATAAATGTATAAGTTATTTAAGATATAAGATTTCAATTAACAATGTGCATAAACAAACATAACATACTGCTTTTCACATCAAAATCCAAGGTTTAAATATAACAGCAATAGAAAAAAATATAAGCAATAACCACCAAGCAGAATTATTATTCAAATACCAAAATAGTTTTTATTTAGAGATTAATATTACAAAATTCTTTCAGTTACTTAAATTAAAATATTATTATATTTGTTCCAGAATCAACTCTGCCATGATAGCTCACACCTTTAATCCAAGCACTCATGAAGCAGAAGCAGAGGCAGGTGATGTCTGTGAGTTCAAAGTCAGCCTAGTACATAGTGAATTCTGGACTAGCACTACATAGAGTCTGTCTTAAGAAAAGAAAAAAAGGTTGCTTCTAATTATTTTATTCATAGAAAATATCTTGCAAATAATTAAATGCATAGAGGATTACTGGGTATAATTAATTTAGAAAGTATAAATAAGAAAGATTGATATTATATAGTATTTTGAGTTATTGCAGAATTGGTTAAGGAACTAGCATGTGTTATATTAAAAGAGATTTATTTGTTTAGTTAGTAGATTTTGATGTTGAGATTGAACACCATACATGATAAACAAGATCAAGGGAGAACCCAGCCTAAAGTGCATGTAATTCCATTTAATTCATAAGTCTTAAGAATATTCTACTTGACAAGTTTTGAGTCTTTGCCTGGAAAACTAAAAAACAATTTCAGACTTCAAAAATATACAGTCTAGATAAATGAGTAGGAAAATTATAAATTATAACTCTTTCTCACTCTGTTATCAGAGAGAGAGACAGAGACAGAGACAGAGAGAATGCCTGTATCCATTAGTAGATATATTTGTCTTGGGTCTTAATCTTAACTAAATACCTATGTTTTAGATTTGGGAATTTGGCATTTGGACAAAGTGTATAATTGATGCACCTCTGATCACACAAACATATGAAAGATGAGTATTACACTAGTAGTTGGTTTTAATATACATAACACTATATTTTGTTTGGCTGACTATAGGCAAAGACATAGATCTCTGAAAGATACTTCAGACATTTGATCAGTCTTCTAGGAGAGGAAATTAGGAATAAAAAGTCAGGACTGGTGGAGAATTGACTCTTTTAGTATAGACTCTTCTGTGCAACACAGTTATGTATATATGATACTTTTTCAAAATGTAAATATTAAGATTAAAAAGGGGAAAGTACATAGAAGTATTTCAATTCAAATGTTGAATGCCAACTTAATAGACTATGAATGATACATATATGTCTACCAAACTTTTGTTGCTTTTGTAAGTAACCCTAGAAATTTGCAGAATACCATTAAATAACATTTATTTAGTTAAATATTCATAGTAGACTTACACTGTATCCTAATATTTTTGTGTGTTGGTATGTATGTATATATACATGCAATATGTACTTGCATATGAATGTGTGCAGATGTCAAGGCATATGTATGTGTGTGTGTGTGTGTGCCCATGTGTATAGATGCACATGAAGGTCAAAGGGCCATTTCTAGTGTCTTTACTAGTCTCACTCTTCCATATATATACATATATATGTGTGTGTGTATTTGAGTGTGTGTGTGTGTGTGTGTGTGTGTGTGTGTGTGTGTGTGTGTGTGTGTGTGAGTGTATTTGAGACTGGGTCTCACTGAACATAGAGCTCATTGAGTCTGCTAGGTTGGCTTGACAGTGAGTTCCAGGGATCCACCTAGTTCTATTCTGACTGCCCAATGCTGGGGTTACAAATAAGCAATGCCTCACCATGCCCAGCTCTCTCTCTCTCTCTCTCTCTCTCTCTCTCTCTCTCTCTCTCTCTCTCTCTCTCTCTCTCTCTGTGTATGTATGCTGTATTTCTGTGTTTGTGTGTGTTTACAATCATATGCACACTTGGAGGCCAGAGATGGACATCAAGTACCCTGCACTATCATTCTCTAGAATATTCCCTTGAGAAAAGTTATTTAACTGAACCTGGAGGTATGCTAGTGACCAGTATGCCCCAGCCATCCTCCTGCCTCCACCTCCCATAGCGCTGGTGTTACAGACTTATGTAACCATACTGGGCTTTTGATGTTAGTTCTGGGATTTGAACTCAGGTCACCATGCTTCCAGAGCGAGCACTCATACCTTATCCACTGAGCCATCACCCCAGCCTATAACTTGGCTTTTTATATGTGAATTGAGGACCAAAACCCAAGTAAATCTTCCTGGTCATGTCAGGCACTTTATCAACCAAGCCACCTCCTCAGCCCTTAAAAAATTAGTTAACAGTTAAAAATTATTCCTGAACACAGAAGAATAAAAGACATTATTTTAATAATTTTAATAAAAGTCACTTATTTTAATGTAAAAAGTATACATATAATATTTATAAGGACGACCACTTGCTCACACCAAGGTTGTAAAATCTGTGCACGAATTATCAGATTGTACTTAACTCCTAACATGATTCTTGGCTCCCTGTATTTGCTCCAGAAACTCAGAATGAAGGAGCAAAGGGTTAACATTGAATTGCTTTCCCTGCTCCATGATAAGCTGCTCAGTTAGTTAATGATTCTTTGTGTTGACTTGAGTCTTGATAAAACATTTTCCCAATGTTTATTTGTATGACTGGCAGTGAAAAGGAACGAAGTTCAAGCTATCATTTAAAAGTAGAAAAACATTTCCCAACATTCTGTTGTCATGGACTTTTAAAGTTACACGGTTAACAGAGGTTTTTAGAACTTATTTGCATCTTTGACATAGGCCTAAAGAAACTGAATAATCTTCATTTAAGATAAAATTTGATTACTATTCTTTAACATTCTAATCTGCTGCTTCTCAGAATATGCTTGCCAGGACACTAATGTTCTATCTAAATTGAAAAATCTCTTCTGATTGGATTGAAGAAAACATACAGAACAGATGAACATTTAGACAGAGTGGCCAGGGAAGAAGTGCTGAAAAGTAGTCATGTGGGAAATGACCTGAGAATGTACCAAGTACCTTGTCCCAGGTCTGCAGTCACTTAACTAAATTACCTAATGTCCACCAATAGGGACACAGTACCTCCACTCATCAGTATTATTTCTAACCATCCTAAAAACTAGTAAATATGGTTTGAGGTACTGTGTAGTAATTTTCTTTAGATGTTCTTATTGCAGTGAGTGCATAGAACAGTATGAAATTATGGTGTCTGTTACAGCTGACATACAGAGAGATGCCAAAGGAGGCATGTTTTAGCAGAAGGGCTCTACAGCAGGGAACTCAGTTGAGAACTGCCAAGGTTTGAAAGACTTGGGAAGCTAACCTGGTAGTGTCAAATAGAACTCCTGTGTTTGGGGACATGAGCTATATATCAATTGTCGGGCTTCAACCATTACCTACTATTAAAACTAATATAAATTAATATGATTGTAGCATGTGTTTATCATTTTTCTCAAATATTATGGGAAAACATTGAGATTTTAAAAAGGAGTCCAGTTTACTCTGTTTCTTGACATTCCAGAATTGTTATACTTAGGCCATGAGTCTTACGTCACATAGCCACGGAATCCTCAGAAGAGCAGGGTTGGAGGACTGTGAACCAGCAGAGCACTGTCTAACTGAACTTTATGTTACAGTTGGGAAAAATAACCTCAAGACTTCCAAACTCATAAAACATTATCAACTGTACAAACTGACTGGATAATGGTTTAATAATCATAGATTGTTTTGTGTCCATCAAGAAGAGTTTAAGCAATTGTTAGCTGAAACAATTTTGTCTGAAAAGCAAGGTAATAGTTTCTCTTTTGAAGTTCATCTCAGGGTGATCCAGACTCTCGAATCACTGTGAAACTTAAATCTGAACCCTACCTCCACAACTGTGGTTTGCTGATGTGACTTGTGGTCAGTGCATGTTTTTTGTTTGTTTGTTTGTTTGTTTGTTTTAATAACCTGAGACTGTGGTAATAGGCCAGTTCATTTGGTAACCACTGTCTCCTTACTTGTAATATTCTGTGCCACTTCTCTCTAATAATTGAGAACCATTTTTTTCTCTGCATTTAAGTAACAAACAGTGCTTGCGTGGTAAGTAGGTTAGTCATCAAACCTTTTTGGGGTCCTACTAAGCTCCTATCATTTGTCAGCTTTTCATTGCATGAGGATATCAGTAAGTTCTATACAAATGAATAGTGCCATGAAAATCATTCAAAATGCAAATTAATACTAGTATTAATAGTAATACCAAATTACTAACAAATATCATAAACTAAATATTAATAACATCATTAACTACTGTATTCTCTCAAAATATTGTCATCAATAAGGATGCCAAATGTTATTAGTGACTCAGTGTACATTAGATTTCACCAGTAGCATCTGTAGCTCTTCAGACATTGATCTTACAGCAATGCTTGTGCATAAGATACTCTTTAAAGGCAACCAAATTTCAATATGGTAATCGGCAGGTCTTCAAGAACTATATTATTCCATTGCAAACAAGAACATCAACTGTCTTTACCATGGACATACCCAGCACTGTTCAAGGCAGTGGAACGTGCCAAAAAGAAAAACCTGATCTTGTTTGTCAAACAAACTTTAGTCGAGTGACACTGTGGCAATGAGATAGCATGAGAGAAGACAACGATAGAGTGGAGAGAGACACAGAGACATAGCTCCATGGACAGACCAGTCTTTGCATAATTTTAGAAGCTAAATTAACATTCTTTAAATAAAAGTAGTCCAGCAGTTGAGGAACGATGGAAGACAAGGAGGAGGAAGACACTGGTTGCTACGATGGCCAAAGATTTTCAGAGGAGTTGTTTTTCAAGCCATCTAAGTGAAGGGAAGGAAAAAATCCTTGGGAATGTCCTCAATGAGAGTATCTGTGGCTCTGGGAATAGCCAGAGCAGAGGCCGGAAGAGGAGTGAATGTTTGAAGCATTGCAAAGGCAGCAGATGGTGACAATGTGAAGAAATATGGAGAGGGTGACAGCTGAGGGCAGGCAAGAGAAAGAAGAAGACCAATGCCTCTGGCCACAGGAAAGGTTAGGTTTTCAGTTGGTTGGTTGTTTTTTTTGTTGTTGTTGTTGTTGTTTGTTTGTTTTGTTTTGTTTTTTTGTTTTTTTTTTTCTTTGCTTGTTTTTGCTTTGTATCTAACCATTCAGACTGACTCCTGGGGGCTTTGCATGAGAATGGACATGATCTAATTTACCTTGAAATCGATCATGTGTGGCTTCTATATGAAGAACAAATTCATATCATTCAAGTCCAGTGAAAGTGAGAGGAGAGCATGAAGCTGTTGGGGCCGTCTATGCTGTAGATGGGCGACGGGACACGGAAGCAGCAGTGTGGCATAGAGAAGAAATGGAGACGCTAAAAGGAAGAGCTTTCCTTCTGGGGTTGTGCTCTTAGGACGCCTAACACATTCAGAGCGGTCATAAAAAGTTATGGTCAAAAAAGGTTCATGGTTCTGAGTTAATGCTACTATTAAAGCAAAGTTGATTTTTGTATAAAACAGTTTCCTATACAACAAAAAGGACATATATCATTAGAAAAACACTTTAAAAAAAAAAAACAGAAAATGAGGTTGTTCCAAAATTGTTTAGAAAGCCAGATTATCATGTTTTTCCTATTATCTGAGATTGTGCCTTCAAATATTAAGGATCCAGAATTACCAAAATGATAGCTTTGGGTAAACTGACAATATCTGGAACTTATCACATGCAAAGCAATTTAGTGTTGCCACTGTGAGGTATAATTTGGCAAGAAGTTACATACAACTGGACCAGTGAGAATTCTGGCTACTGGCTATTTATCACTATCTATAGACCAGTGACTTCTTCATACACATGGCTAGAGAAAAGAGTGTTCACTCTCTTCCTCTGCATCTCTATTTTCTGGCTCTAGTTTTCCTTCTCCTCCTACGAACATTTCTCCACACATCCTTTGACAGATGGCCATCACTACAGCTTTTGGTTTAGATATATATTGGTTGAGATGCCAATTACTCCAGCATTATATTACATTAGAGGTAGAATCACATAGTATTACAGAGCACAACATTTAGAGCTAAGGGCCATTGACAAGTGAACATTGTGATCACCTGTAAATTATGAGTCCTGACCACCAGTGAGGTTCACTGAATTCATGAATATAAAGCATTTGATAAAACTTCAGAATATATATGTTCAATAAATGACTGTAATTAAAATGATAGTATCACTTCCTTCACTAGGCTTTTATTTAGTTACTTTGATATTTTCTTCCTAATAAAATATTTTAATAGCAAACTCATTTAAGTCCGTCTGCCTAGATTTATTTATTTACTTTTGTTTATTGAAATTAATTTTTATACACTACATTCTAATTATGGTTTCCCTTGCCCAACTCCCCCCAGGATCTCTGTACACCATCCCCCCCATCCAGATCCACAAACTTTCTGTCCGTGGATGGAAAACAAGCATCTATGGATTAATAAAACAAAACAAAATAAAATAAAACAAATTGGAATGGTACAAAATGAACAAGCAGAAAATAAAGAGCCAAAGAAAAAGTACAAGAAATGCACACAGTTGCATGCATGTACACACACACACACACACACACACACACACACACACACACACACAAAATGCCCTGGCACAACATTATGAGACAAAGAACATCCAAAGCTGGCATTGGGTTCCTTTGAATAAGCCATCTACTACTGGGCATGTGGTCTACCCTTAAAAGTGGTTTGTTTCCCTGGTGAGAGTGTACCTTGGATAAACTTAATTTTCCATTGCAAGTGATTATCAATTGGAGATAATATTTGGGTTAGGGATGGGGGCTAAATTTAAATTGCAATTTTAATGTGTTTAAACTTTTTGATCACATGTAAGCACTTTTTGTAAACAACGGTCATTTAAGATATTTCAAATATCTGAAGGTAACAGTCAAAATCTAAAGACCATGACAAGCTTTTCTATTTCCATTGTTGTTTGTGAGGAGGTAAAAATAAATAATCTGAATAGTATTGTAAAATAAAATTTGAAATAAATAAATAAATAAATCATCTGATCCAGGAAATTGTTTAAAGTAAGAAGTTGAGTTTTCTATCAACTAGTAATAACTGAAGGAGAGATTTAGATGTCATCTACTTAAATGAACCATGGAGGTAACCATATTGGTTTATTCAGGATTAAACTGAAATTCAATTACAAAGTTGGCCTCTGTGAAAAAGACTTCTATGGCCAGATAATTGCTAAATCTCTTTGTCTGTCTGTCTCTCTGACTGTCTCTCTGTTTCTCTCTCCTTCTCCCTCTCCCCTTCCTCAAGTTGAATGTTATTATTTGATCTTGATCAGGTTGTTATTTTTTTTGCTTTTCATTTCTTTTGATATGTTATTTATAAAATCTCATCTCATTAATAATACTAACTGTAAATCAAATCCGAACACTTAACTTTTAAATAGAACATATATAGATTTTTTTATTAACCAGATATTTCCCAACACTGTTCTCCTCAGTACTACTTCCTAATTGTTATTTTTAAATAGAGAACTTTTTATTTGGTATTAAAAATCTTTGGTATTGGTGGTACAAAAGTGTTTTTCTCATGTATTAATGTTGGTGATAGCATTAATCCTTTCAAAAAATACGTGGCCATCATGTTCAATGTTACCTGTTATATCAGGGGGCTTTCTTTCATTTTGTAGCTGGCTTAAGTCCTGCTGAGATTCAGCAGCTATGGAAAGAAGTGACTGGAGTCCACAGTATGGAAGACAATGGCATTAAGCATGGAGGGCTAGACCTCACAACTAACAATTCCTCCTCGACTACCTCCTCCACCACTTCCAAAGCATCACCACCAATACCACATCATTCCATCGTGAATGGACAGTCTTCGGTTCTGAATGCAAGGCGGGACAGGTAAATCTCCTCCCCTGCTCTCTCTGCTTACATCCGTATTTCATCTCCACAATCTGGTAAAACTGAAACGATAATTTACACCTAACAGGAACAAAAATATATTTAGAGCAAGTGAAGAAGAAATCATTATTGTTGACCTTTTATTATTTTAAACTATAAAAGAACCTTAAATGCCACCAGTATAGTAGATATAGTTGGGGAGCATGCCAAAAGAAATTAAGTTTTCCCTGCGTATGCAGGGAATGATTGTATTGATGGATTTGAATAACATATTGTGAGTTACCTGAAGAGTTATGAGAACATTTCACTATTTTAAGAAAAACAGTTTTTAAATTCCAAATAATTAAATATGTGTGCATACATGCATATTCTCCTTAATATATACATATTAGTTCACATTTCAAATGTGTACTTAAAAATTAGAAAGTAGCTGAACATTATGTAATCCAGAATATGGATGATCAGAGTTGCTTTTTCTTGTTGTGGCATGATGTGATTAATAAATATATTAAAATGAACACATATTGATGTTTTTAAAAATAAATTTAACTGAAAACGCATGCAGGAGAATAATTTGACTTTTGTCACTAATGTTACATTGTGTGAAATAACTTCCCAACTTAGTGTTTCATCTTAGCTATGTCAAAACTGCCCTTCCAAAAGGAAAAACAAGGTATTTTTCCTGACTTAATTCAACTTTCTTAAACACATCACTTCCAAATCAAATCAATTATTGTCAAATAACTTACATAAAGCATTAAAAACAAAAAGTTGGTTTTAAAACATAAAGATTAGGTACAGAATTTTATAATGAAGTGGCTTACATACACAGACTGCCCTGCTCCCAAATGGAACATGTAATTGATTGGTAGTTATCTGCCATGTAATAATATATTTGCCTAAATGCAACAAATACTTGGCCATAATTTTTTTTCCAAAGAAATATATAAGTAATTGCAGCACTGTTTAAAATAGTAGACCGGCATTCATCTGAGCACATGTGGGTTTTCATGTTAGTTTTTGTTACAGAATGATATGCCTCTGGATGCTTTCATGCTGTTGTTTTAATTGAGATTAATTTGATGATTATATACTTCAGAAATAGGTTAGTTTTTCTAGGATCTCTCTATCTGATATAATAACCACTTATTAAAGGCCTGCCATAATTATGTTAGGATATTGATAATAGATACCTTTCCAAAGCAGGATTTTTCAAATCAGCTGTAGCCACTAGGAATATTTGTATGTACATTTACACATGAATATTAGTTTAAAAGGTTCTAATGTTCATATTGCTTTTTAAAGAAGTATTTCGAAAGTATTCTGATGATTTTTCATTTGACTTTCATTAAAATACATTTTTCCCTCTCCATAACATAAGGTTATATATATTTTTTTTATTTAGAGGTAAAATGTTACAGTAAGGTCATATGGCAGGATTAGCATATGATATTATACAGTACTCTTAGTTTTTCCTCCTTTATTAACAGTCATCTTTGGCTCTATTTCTCCTCTAATTGGAACATCATCTAGCCTTGGCAGTTGAACTATTCAATAGAACGATTAAATTTTTCTGACTGCTCTGAGCTGAATTGACCTGTTTTGACCTGTTTGTCACTGATCGTAACCTGACAGGCGCTAGCAGCCTGCAACGATTATGGCTTTCTGAGATGAATCTGACGTTGTGTTCTCTTGCTTTAGCTCGTCGCATGAGGAGACTGGAGCCTCCCACACTCTCTACGGCCATGGAGTTTGCAAGTGGCCAGGCTGTGAAAGCATATGTGAAGATTTTGGACAGTTTTTGAAGTAGGTTTTAAGTTTTCATTGGGAAGGGAAGCAGATTACATGGTAATTTTGGCACACTGCTGTAAAGTAAACAAAAGAAGGAGGAATGAAAAGATGAATCCATCCTAGAACACATTCAGTTTTCAGTTTGTTTCAACAAGTGGGCTGGAAAAATCAACCCAAGAGTCTTAACAGGTCATAGTCATCTTTTTATTAAAGTATTTAGCAAATTATTTCGAAGGCTTTGAATCAATGGGAATATGAGCCTGCCATGATGGTGAGACAGGTTTGTAAAAGAGCACTGTCTTAAAATTGAAATTTCTAATGATAGTTTCATGTAAGATTTAAGTAAGCATAAAATATCTCTAAATGTAATAAAATAGGAATATTTTATAGATTTATTTAAAGTGGCAGACTTTGTATTTCTACTTTCAATAATGGCATTTAATAACAAGAATCAAAAATGAAAATCAGTGATGTCTAACATTTGAAGAAACAGCTACATTTCACTCACCTTGTTACCTTATGCCATTTATGATGCTATGTTTGGAAAACAGATTTATGTAATTCCTCCAGCATAAAATCCAACCTTGTGCATCCTTTATATCTCCCTACAGTATTTTAGTTTTGAGGCTTCTTCAGGGGTTCTTCTGCAGATGAGAACATTCTCTATTCATGAATGATTTTTCTGCGCACAGTATTGGTACAGGAAAGATCTGAACAGAGAGCAGCAGACAGGTTTATGGAGATGAGCAACTTCACAGGCTGAGCCTCTTGTGTTGTCATGGTGCAGCTAACAGGGTGAATGAACTGTTTCATGCTTCATCAACAATTAAGTTAATTAGCTCATTTGAAATTGCACTGCTTTGTTGCCAGGATGTTGGCAGAAACATCAAAAAGATGTGTTTACAAATGGTAGACTGACTGCAGAGTCCTGAGCCAAAGCTCCCTAACAACGAGGCAAGCACTTGGTATCATAATACCTTTATAAATGATTACAGGAAGACTTCCATGAAGATTTTCTTTAACCTTTCATAGTTTCAGACCAATTAAGAGAAAATTTGCTTCACATATCACAACGGCTCTTTAGAAATGGACTCAAATGAAAACTTACATGTCTGTTACACCAGACCAACTGTGAGCTGCCATTTTTCTGGGTGTGAAATTTATTATACTATTCCCAGCAAGGAGGGTATTTAAAAATTGTTAGGTAGCCTTGTTGAACTTTTCTACTACCAAAAGAAATTGGCTGAAACAAAAAATGTAGAGGTGTAAATTATTTTAACAATACTTTCATAATTTTATCTCCATCATTACTGTGTATCATCTGCTGTGACTGGGATAGTTTCTAAGGTGACTGATGCTGTGTCATAGGAATGAAAACCGAATTTATAATACTACTTAATTATATGTATTTTCTTGCTCTAAATATATTTTACTTAACATCTGGCTCACTTTCTAAGAGAAAGTGCATACCTCTCCTTTAGAACAGTTTCCTTTATGACACATGAAGTGCATTTTTCACACATTTCAAGTATTTAATTTTTATCACTAGCAAGTGGGTGAATATGAACTCCTATTTTATCCTCCATGGTCTTTTTTCATATTCACACAGGTTTCTTTATTTTTAATTGGAGAAATTACAATTAAGAAAACATTTTGTTTCAATTACATATCAAATTTGGTTTCAAAGATTGACTGCTTTTCTAGCCATTAACTTTATAGAAATAACAGATCTAATGACAGTAGATTTTAAGGTATTCCTTTTACCTCATTTTTATAGGATATGCTTTAAATTCTCCAAATTAAAGGTCCATGATAAATTTTGTTCATAGTTACTGATAATATACTACACTGAAGTGATATATTAATTTTACAAATTTCCTGAGCTAGTATTATCTTTTTCTTAAAGATATATGAGAAATTTGAAAAGAAATAATATTTGTTATTAAGAAAGTACTTCATTTATTCAGGAAAAAGTTCAGTCATCATATATATATATATATATATATATATATATATATATATATATTCCCAGAAATCATATGTTATTGAACTCAGGAACTTTATTTTATCTACATATTTAGTAACATGTAGGGTATAATTTTCTATTGAGCAAAAAATGAAAATTAATACAGATTAAGACAATAGAAGATAATCAGAAATACAGGACAAGGTCTACGCTAACATCTTTCAGTAGAAAGTTGTAAATTTTTACTGGAAAGTGAGAATTGACAGAACTTAACCATTCTTTTTTCTGACCAGCAATTGAGGATCTCACTAGATCACTAAAAGCATTAATACTACTTCTTTGTTACTGTCTTATAAATGTCAAAGTGTAATCGCATCTGACAAAACTTTAGTGTAGTTTGACTGCAGAATTAATTACCGTCCCATTGCACCGACGTCAGCTTGAATATAGATGTATTGACTTTCAAAGCCTAAGCCTAAAGGTTTAGAGTGCAGCATTCCAGTTAGCAGACAAGTGTTTTGAACTTGCCTGCACAGGTGCCAGCAAACAAAACATGGTGTGGGATGCAGCACCAGTAATACTGTCCTTTGTGAAAGTAACAATGGCTAGTATTCTTTAAATTTTCTGTGTGCCTATCAGCATTCTAAAGATTAATTAAACAATGAACATGAATGAAGACTGTTGGTGATTGGTGCTTTGAGGCTGGATACTGTAGTGAAGCAGGAGAAAAAGCAGTGGAAACAGATTCATTTATTTAGTGGAAAATTTGTTTCCTTTCTCTTGCAGCCAACTACTCTAAAATTTATGTTCTTACTTAGAGTGTATTGTCTATTTCTTTGTCTTTCACTCGGCAGCATGGCTACAAAATTATGACCTCAAGAAGGCATTCTTTGAACTTGTCAGAATGTTGTTTCTTTTGGTGACAGTGCCCACATCTTTCAAAACTAAGGCATCTCACGTAATCAGCTAAATGAATAGTGACAGCTAACATTTTGTATTTAAACTCCTGTCAGTGCTTAAACATAAAAAGCTTGATGCAAAATAAATCAACCCCCAGTGATGTGCAAGTAAAACATTTTGTTAGAACAGTCTCTGAGACAATTGAATTTCAGCACATCCCCCTTTTTAGCTTATAAAATGCTATATAACTTTAAATGAATTTGAAAAAATCTAGAGGTTAAAATTGAATTGCTAATCTGCAGTGTGTATAATTGAAGTTAACACATGCGTCTGTAACCATAAAGGCTTCATTGAAGGCAATTGTAGATTAAATAAATTGCAAAGATTCCCCCCCCATACTTTCTGTCTTCCTGAAATGTTTGCTTAATTGTTTTTAGAAAGACTTTCACTGTCTGTTTATGTTTTCCCCCATAGTTCACACTACCTAGCTAGCACACAGAAGCAATGCAGTTCTGAAAGAACGTCAGTCGACCACATCATTTATTCCATTTTGAAAACAAAAATCAATATAGCTATAAAGTGACCCATAAATTAGAAGTGGCTCCCACGATGTTTGCTCAGTGCTGGCTTTCTGAAGGCCCCCTTTGCATTTTTTCTTCACCTCTCTGTTTGAACTGCAGTCTCGGTAAGAGGCTCATTAGGGGACATTAGGGACTGGAGCTAACCAGAATTCCAGAGCTTGCTTTGCTCTTATTAATGCATAGTAGAGTAGAATGCATTTAAATATTTCATAGGCATTCAGTAATTTGTGTGTAATCGCCTTGTTAGCAGACCAGTAGAAGTAGAGCAGGCCTGTGAAATGGTGTTAGTGATTGCATGGGTAATTTACAGACCTTTGCCACCAGAAAGCATTATTGTTGGCTAGGATGAAGCTGTGAAATAGAACTAGCAATAAGTTAAACAAGAAAGTTAATAAAGGTTTTCTAACAAGCATCTTCTGGGATAACAGTTCCACTTGGTCCTTTGTAAGAACCCATAATTTATGACATAGGCAATATATCAACTGCATAAGATGGTATCATGGAGAATTCATATGAAAAGGGTATTGGCAACATTAGTTCCAACTTCCTGCGAGGGACATGATTAAATGATTAATGAAATGTCCCTTTGCATATGCATTTTGAAACAGCAATTAGGCACTGACTGCAAAAATCCACCGAACCTCTCATTTTTCAGTATTATCTCATTCTTGATTTATAAATCATAGAGAATTTTTGAACAGCAATATGTAGTACCTGAGATGGTTATAAAAACATAAAAGAGAATAATTTGAGCACAAAATAGTCATAAATACATAAATTCATAATTTAATGTTAATGCTTAGCCTATTTATTTGGTCTTAATGCTTTGTATTTATATCCGACACTATTTCTGTACTTTGATTGGCATAATTAAGTAGGGGGAATGAATAGGCACCATTATTTTACATATCACTGGTAAACAATAGCGAGGAAAGGATAAGGGAGATGTGGCAGAGGTATGTATGTGTTTTTCAAGTTCTCAGTAATCCACTGGAGGCTGTTCCATAAATGATCATTGAAGGGCTGCAAGCTAGCCTATAATTACAGGAAAGAAAGTGGCAGCCGTGGCATTTCATAACTATGTGTCCTCGAAAAGTGCTTTGTGAGTTTGTCACCAATGATAATTTAGATAGAGGCTCATTACTGAACATCACAACACTTTAAAAACCTTTCGCCTTCATACAGGAGAATAAAGGACTATTTTAATGGCAAGGTTCTTTTGTGTTCCACTGAAAAATTCAATCAAGACAAAACCTCATTGACTATTATTGTAGTCTCCAGTCTCTATTCTAATAAAAGCTGCAGAGATAAATTGAATAGGTCTCTAAAACCCAAGTATATAATGCAAACATTTTGTGCTTTTTTCTTGGTTCTATAAATATAAGTTAATTATCTCTAAGAAGTAAACAAGTATAAAAATTCTTTTTAAAAAGTGATTTCATGCAAAAATATATGTTATATTGAATATACCTATTCAGATAAAACCACATCATCTATTTATCTTCTATGCTCTATTTATATCCTAATCTTTATGTATAGCTTATTTAAAAATATGCATCTTTTAGGCTGATTGCAGGATAAATTATGTGTATTCCTCAAGAATTCATGGTGGAAAAAAAATATATCTCAGAAAAACACAGCAATACCAAACCTTAAAGATGCAACAAATTATTGTGCTAATACTGCTAGGACTTTGCTTCATTGTTCATTAAAATTTGGTGGACGAAACTTTGAAGAATAATTATTAATGATGTCTTGTTTATTAGAAATTAGTGACATTTTATGCTGCTCACTAACCCCTGACTTACTCTGACATTCCATGCCTTCTTCCCAGAGAGCTTGAATGATTCCAGCCCTCATTACAGACACGTTTGTAGCAGATCTTGCAGAAGCTGAGTCAGAGCAGACAGGAGGGGTGGGAAGGAACTCTCATGTACCCTGGGCACACAACTCTAGCTTGACCTGATCCACCTCACTATTTTAGTCCACAGTTTATCATCAGCCAAGCCTGGCAATTACAGCAAGATGCATGGAGGTCTGTTGCTATAATCAGAGAGAAGGTGTTAAAACAAACTGGCCTAATTTATCAAAGTTGGGGTGGAAAGGAGCAGAGGTTTCTGATGTCTGAACATAGACCTACTAGCAGATAATCTCACTTATTTACAAGTTAGCTATGAGTCACTGACACCCTAAGTCTTCATATTGTATTGCATATGCATCTGTTCATGCATTATTTCTGCTTAATTCACTTCAACAAGCATAAGTAAAAAAAGGAACACAATTATTTCGTGAATTCAGTATGCTTAGAATTATAAGAAATGCTTTTGAACTATCTTAATACTGTAATATATAGAGGTAATTATATGAATTCTTAATTATGTGTTTTATTCAATATATCTTTTCCCTTTCTGTGGCTCACAAATTGCTGTCTTCATTTACCCATTGCATAAGTAGACTGAAGTTACTTTCTTAATTTAGGAAACCATCAAATAAATAATATATCATAAATTACAAAGCAAACTTTATTGAATATTTCTTTGCTTCTCAAAAATGCTGCTGTATTCATTTATTTTTGGTACAGTAAGATACCATGAATTGGAGACACCCACCTTCATCCCTCATATAAAACAATAAGCATGCATGTTAAGATGAGAGTCACATCATTAGGATGACTTCTTCAACCATGTTTATATATGTCAGAGATATGTCCCAATTTATATGAAGCATCAATATTTTTATTCTGATTCTTCAATGTATTTTATGTAATAGTAATGGAAAATTATTATTGATTGTGGGTATGGATGTTTCTATGAAAAAAATCAGCCACCTTTTCATAATTCACACCACATGATGGTATAAGATACTTCTCACAGAAAATCAACATGCAAACAACAAACTTTTTAATACAAATGAAATCGAGAATTGCCTATCACACATGCGCACACACTCACATGATATTCATTTCAGAGAAAATGGTAAAAGTCTGTGAAATACATCATGATTTCTACTTCTGCCCTGTAAGTGGATGGAGAAATGTCTTTGTAATAACATAAGCTTGGAGACAATGACCATTTTAGCTATTTGAAGAGTCTCTTTGTACTACACAAATTTTCACTGAACATTGAAGCACATTCACCTTCTTTCTCTATGGCTTCAAGGCATTCTGCTTTCCAATTGCAGAAAAATCTACAAGTTCCTTGAAGAGGCAATGCTTTTTAAATCAAGCACATACGACTGCACTAGGTAGCACTTATAATTCTGTTTTGTGTCTTGTGTTTCACAGGCACCTTAACAATGAGCATGCGTTGGATGACCGAAGCACTGCCCAATGTCGAGTGCAAATGCAGGTGGTACAACAATTAGAAATACAGGTATGTCATATGCTCACTTAAAGCACACTTTTCTCTGAGTTCTGGTGTGTTAACTTGAGTACTAAGCAAGTGTTGGATTTTCCTGGCTGCATCAGTGTGTCTTGGTAACACTATACTTGTTCGGATACATGGAGTTTATTTTTAATAACAACAGTTGATAACAGGGTGGACTGTTATACTTTGATGTTCTTATCAATTGGACCTATATAAGTTTTAGGTCCTGTTGTATATATTTGAATATCCTCCAAATAGTGAAACCTATAGTTTCCCCATTGTAGACATGACACTGTAAACCCAAATTTCATAAGATATGACATTGTTGCCCAAACAGTCTTTACACAAGTTAATCTGGGTTCCCCCTGTGCCAAAGGATTGTAGATTATAACCAAAGTGCCATTCTTTTTAATAACGTGAATGAACTACCCTGAAGAATAGCCTCATTTCTATGTCTACTGTACTTAGAACTTAAGACGTTACAATACTTAGTTTTATCTTTGGCTAACATAATGGCAAAGAATGCGTGTCACAGATGGTGTTATAGGTACTGTATAAATACTATTGAAGTTTTATTTTCAAACTTAACATTAAATCAGAGTTTTGTCAAAAATAAACAGAAATTGTAAAACTCATCAGAAAGCAATTTTAACATCCCAGGTCTTACTTTGATTATGGTTTGTCACCCCATTAAGGCTTCCTCTCTTACATCATCTTAAAAATGTCTTCCCAAAACTAACTCTTTGCTTTGTTTAATTAAACATATACCTTGGTTTTTCTCCTCTTTCCTACACCTTTCATTGCTTCCAATCCATCATGCTATTGCTTTTTTCCATGAGAAGAAAAAATGCTTGAGTTGCAAAATAATGAAGGATATGTAAAATGCATCGTCGTCGTCATAGTAGCACAGAAGGCTTTAGGTAGACCTGTTTACCATTGCTAAAAGGTGGACTAAAACATGAGAGGTCAGCTGATGATGCAGTCTGCAGTGTGACCAATTATGCCTCTTTCTTTCTCTCTCTTTTTCTGCTGTGTCTGACTGATGGAAAAGTAAGGTCCGTCAGTTGTAATGAGACCAAGTGCAAGTGTAGATGCAGACTCAGTGGCAGAGTTCAGCGTTTCACACTGCCTGGTCTCTGTCACTCTATTGAATTAGATTGATGATGGCAGATTGCAGGGGGCACTAACTGGACCTCGGTGGGAATGCATGAAGTGTGTAGACAATCCTGGCAGGCACTTCGCTTTGAGAACCCTTCACCCCTTCACAGCTGTTGGCACTAGTCCATTGCTAACAGTGTCCACAGGACTTTAAAGAGACACCATGGGCCTTCTAATTTATGGTTTCGGTAACTTGTTACTGTCGAGGCAACTGTGACCTCAATTCTTTTATTGACAAAAAGATGAAGTGTTATTTGTTTTCCCTGACCTTTAACATAAGGAAAGCTACAAAAGTTTTCTCCTTCTCTGGCTAAAGTTGCATTTCCTCCAGCTAAGTTTCTCGTCCCAGGCTTTTATATGCAGGAATCATTACTGGGAGACAAGCTCAATGATAAGATGTATCACTGCAATAAAATAGCTGGATCAGTCATTTCTAAACCGCTTCTGATCTCACCCTTTCTTAACAGCTTTCTAAAGAACGTGAACGTCTTCAAGCGATGATGACCCACTTGCACATGCGACCCTCAGAGCCCAAACCATCTCCCAAACCTGTAAGTGCATATTGCTTTATAAACAGTAAATAGCTGTACTGATGTAACAGACTAAGAAAATGAACAATTTAGGGACAGTTAGAAAACAATGACTGTGATGAAAAGCACAGCAATAAAATGAAAGTAAAATGCAATCGCTTGTCAAATTGTATGTTTCTTTTAAAGTAATGCTATCTTTTACAAAATCTATCCAATCTACACCGTGCGGGACACTAAACAAAGTACACCTATCAGTGCACAAATCACTGCCTTGCGGCTGAAGCCAGGGAGAATATCTTTCTGTGATAGGTTTACAGATATTAAAAGGAAGCCCGCTTTGAGCCCCTCAAGAAGCAGTAGCAGTACCAATCACAAATAGAAAGGCATGTGGTGGGCCCAGAAGACTCAGATCAATCACAAGATACTGACAAATAGACTTATTTTTTTTCTTAGCAAATGTTTTTTCAAAAGTATCATCATGTTTTGTAGCCAGTTTTGTTGATTGTTATTTCAGTTAAGATGCATATCACATATCTGTGTTATATTATATATGATGCTAATTTAAAGAGCTTATCTCCAAGGGAAAATGAGATCTTATAGAAAACAAAAACTACAGTTTCTCTTAAAAATATGAGACTTAAGCTCCACCTGATAATGTAGTCAGATACATAGACTGTGAAAAAGAATATACTATTATTTCACACAGCTAATGTTTGCACAGAAACTTAGAGTAATCAGCTGAGTGACTCCAGTTTAATGAAAGTTTGTGGGATATTTTTCACTAAGGCCCCCGTAGAG
>NC_134854.1:11952500-11977500 GCF_049852395.1 Peromyscus maniculatus bairdii | reverse complement strand
CCACTTCCCAGGGTACATCAGCATTAAGTGACACTGTAATCATAAATTGAAAATGATACTTCCAGAGGAATTGGCAAACTTGACATTTCATTATATTTGTTAACACATGCCACAAATGATTGTTAGTGAGGAAATTCCATTTCCCTCTCTCCATCTCCAATCAGATTTAATTTGAAAATTTTCAGCCTCCTCCGGCTAATTTGCAATTAAGACAATTTTGTTTGAATATGTAGTAATGTCATTACCATTCCACCAAATTAGCAAGGAGACTAAAGGTCAGCGTAAAATTTTCCAGCTGGCTGGAGCCTCTCAGCTGAGATTTGGGACCATGGGAAAAAATTCTGGCAGCAACAGAATAGCAAGTTCCTCTTCTGTCCTATTGGTTCAAACCACTGCATCCTTCCGCGTTGTGTGTTGTTGCCTCACTGTAGGCCAGAACTGTTTAACAATGGGGGCAGTCAGTAATCAGCAACTGGCTTTTATTTAAGGAAACTCACTCTGGCTGAAGTCTGGTAGGACAAGAAGGGGTTAGTTAGGCCTAAGTAACACTGCAGTAGATTATTAGATAACCTCTAACAGCATTCTCTAATTAGAGTTCTTATGATACAATTTCATCCTGTAATTAGTTGAGATTGGCTGCTTCCTTTTGCGGCTTATTAGTGGCAACACAGCTGTAGAACTGAATCCACTCTCGTTTGTCAACCCTTTTTAAGTCTTTTTCTCTTGTCTCTACCTTTTTTCTGCCCCTCTCCTCGGGCCTTTGCAGCTAAATCTGGTGTCTAGTGTCACCATGTCGAAGAACATGTTGGAGACATCCCCACAGAGCTTACCTCAAACCCCTACCACACCAACGGCCCCAGTCACCCCGATTACCCAGGGACCCTCAGTAATCACCCCAGCCAGTGTGCCCAATGTGGGAGCCATAAGAAGGCGACATTCAGACAAATACAACATCCCCATGTCATCAGGTAGGATATGAATACTCCGTAGAGATCTTTTACTTTGGGAGAGGAAAACTGTAGTGAAATGGTCATGAGGCATTCCAGAGCACATGGAAACTCAAGTCATGATTTATGGAGTGATAATTGTTTTATTCCTGGTAAATGCGGATAGAGGCGATTCCCTAAGCACATCGTGATGAATTGTTCTGAATGGTTCGGGAAAGAGAGCTCTCCCCATTAGAGGAATTGAGAGATGTGTTGTCAGGGTAGCCCATATTATCACCTCAATTCAATGAGATCCTTTGATCTCTGAGGGAAGCCGAGAGCCATCCAACATCTGCAGGTAATGCTCTATGATAAGAGCCATTTAAAAGGACGTGTAGGGAGCACCATTGCAGTTGTGCCTCTGCACAGCTGTATCGGTCATTATCCAGGCGCTGCCTCGAGGCTCTTGGACCAGGGCTCCTGATGCCGGCACTCTTATTTGCTTAAGAGCATCCTGAGCACAAATTTCACATGTTGTAAAAAGTCTCTTTCGCTCATCTCTTCCCCTTTCCCCCTGCCCCCTGCCATCCCACCAGCCCACTTTGGGGCATCTGGATAATCACAGTCACACACTATAACCATTATGAGCCCAGAGCCCCCTTTTGACAAAAAGTGAAGTAATTTTCAACGTGGGAGTTGGGAGGGGCCAGCGCCTCCTTTGTTAGGTGGCCGCAGATGCGGATGTCAAGAGTTGACCCTGTTCTACATTAAGAAGTATTAGAGGAGAAAAGTAAAGATTACGGCAAGGGGCAAAAGTCCATGTAAGAACACGCCTAAACCACCCGCTTAAAAGAGGACCTGGCTGGTAGAAGAGAAAAAAAAATCCTCAGGCCAGCTGGTCACACTGCTCCTGAAGTACTGTGAACGTCTAGGGGACGCCTCATTTGCACTTCACGTCAGAAATGGCCTTTTCCATATAATTCACTTCCACTGCCATGCTTTGTGCGCTCGCTCTCAGTGGCTTCTCACCAAATCATTTGACCAATACTGGGGGGAAAGATGAAAAATCAATTCCTGTGAGTTATTAGGAGAATTAACAGACTTTTATTGTTATTATTTTTATAGAGATTGCCCCAAACTACGAATTTTATAAAAATGCTGATGTTAGACCTCCATTTACTTATGCAACTCTCATAAGGCAGGTAAGTAGAGGGAAAATTAACTTTGGCTGATTCAATTAAAATTCATTAATGCTTAAAGTAAGGCTCAGATGAGAAAGTGCCATCGAGCCTGGTTAGTAAAGCATTATTCTGTGTCACTATGTATCTTGTCTCATTCCAGGCTATCATGGAGTCATCTGACAGGCAGTTAACGCTTAATGAAATTTACAGCTGGTTTACACGGACATTCGCTTACTTCCGGCGGAATGCTGCGACTTGGAAGGTAACTACTTCCCTAACAGTTCCAAGATGCCCAGCACAGTTCCTTCCAGGGAACACAAGGAGCATTTATTTACGTGACATAAGCAGATTAGTATCTGCTTCCCCTCTTTTTAACCTGCCTCTTGAATGGAATGAATTCCCTCTCTCAAAATGACAAGTGAAAGAATAATTTTGCCTCTGATATAGTTTTCTAATTTGGTGCAATTAATAGCTGAGGCTTGGCAGAGAAACGAGGGCCTGACACACTAATTACAGTGTGAGCACTCAATCATCAACACCTTTGTTAGTCGCACGATATTACTTTTTCTCTTGCATATTATTGGCTAATTAGTTTGAAAAATGTCTGTTTGGCTTGAGCAACAAATGGAGGCTGTAGGTTTTGTCCTGGTCTGCTCCTTTTGTACACATCATACCTCATCATACAGACTGGAGCTGCCACGGGAGTGAGGGCCCTGGCTACTCAGCTGGAACGAAAGAAAGGAAAGTGAATATTATCCTGTCAGAACATAAATGCAGTTTATTTACTTAGACAAAAGGGTTCATCTATACCCCTGTCCAAACAACTTCATTGTCTGGATCTTACAAGGAGCTAAAAAAAAAAATGTTAGTTCTGTGCATCTATTTTTGGAAATGAGCAACGTCTGGAAAGATAAGGGCACTCAGCACAGACTAAGTGAACTGTTTTATTTTCATTTCAAAAAGCAGTCAGAAACATCAATTAGCCACAAGCCATTTGGTACAAAAGGGGAAAATGTTTGTAGCTCAGAAGAATAGAAGCTGCAAAGCATTCATCAGCATACTAAGAATTTTAGACTGTGAGATATGCTAAAGTGAATTAATTTGGATTTAAAATGCAAATTAATCTGGCAGGCGATTACAGATATATGGGTGCCAGGCTCAGAATGCTTTTAATTTACAAAATGTTTAGATGTTATTAGTTGCTACAGTATTTGGTACTGTAAATGGATGTAATTGTTTTATTTATGCAGTTACTTAGTGTGTATTTTATATGATGAACATGTCAGGGATAATCTGCACGATATATGTTTTAAAGCATTTTTCAGTAACTCATATTTATGTCGAAGGTTTACATTTTCTTTTGTTACTCATTAGAGAATGTAAGGAATGTTCTGTCATTTGATTTACTGAAAGAAATTTTAAAAGAAATGAAAGGTGATTTAATATCTTAGCTTGGTCTCATCTCCACAGCTCGGGGATCCAGCAAAACTCATTCTGAACAGCTTATTAGTTCTAACTATATCGCATGCATAATAAAACTGCTCATTTGCTCATTAATATTAAAATTATCATATTCAGAGACATGGGCATTAAGATCAATCAAATCCTTGGATTTCAGGTCAGATGCTAGATCTGCTGCTTATGCCTTTTTTTTTTTTTTTTTTAAAGAATTCTTCTCTTAAAGCAAGCCAGAAGCTTGTCTTTGTGCAAATAGAAAGAAATCTTCATCAAAACTACTTTGTTTTATATTCTTGAAATAAGAATTAGGTCATTTCTGAGTGCTTGATAGCTATATGCCAATGTACCCTGACAGCAAGAAATATTTGCTTAGGTTCATAATTTGAATTATGGAAAATATTGAAGGTAAATTATGTTGTCTACTGTATATTTATTATAGTTAAAATTTTAGGAATGACTTAATTTGATTTAAAAATGTTAATTCTGAGTAATTACTCTAATACAAAGCTGCCAACAACATCTGTTTGCATAATCATTATGGGAAGAAAACGTACTCTCGGGTTCTAGCCCTGACTTTCAATTGAGTTTAACATTTACAAAAACTTTATTGGGAATTTAAAAAAAAAAAACTCTAAGTGTGTCTTATTGTGCAGGCAGAACACTACACTGTAACTTGCATATGTCATCTAATAATACAGAATAAACAAACTCTGTCATTTCATTATTATAGGGATGAAAAGAATGCCTTTGAGCTTATTTGCATAAAGCTTTGTGCAAAATTAACACTTGTCACTGTAGCCTTTTTAGCATTTTAATACCTCAAGCAGGACTGGTTCCTTTGGACATTTCAACCATCCCTGAGTGCTTGATCAGGGACACAACAGAGCTGACCTAATTGTTCTGGCATTTTCAAAGATACTGTAATTTGTACAGATATTGCAATTTAGACCAGTTCAATGAAAGAAAGGTTTTGACACAGCTATTATTAAAATAGCTTGGAAGGTTCTCTTATCACAAAGTTCAAACTGCAGATTCTAGTAATTTGTAAGTTGGGGGTTTGTAATATCATGCCATATTTTGATTTTCATGCTTAAACATGTTAGAAATTTTCACTCTGATCAAGTAAGATCAATAAAGCAGTGTGTCGGGCTGCCTTATTAAACAATATTCTTTTGGCTCCTTTTGGCTCTCTCCCGTCTGATTTAGAATGCAGTACGTCATAATCTTAGCCTGCACAAATGTTTTGTTCGAGTAGAAAATGTTAAAGGAGCAGTGTGGACTGTGGATGAAGTGGAATACCAGAAGCGAAGGTCACAAAAGATAACAGGGTATGTGTGTGACAGTTTTGTAATCCTGTATCCTGGAAAAGTGGATGCTGGCAGTTGGGGGGTGGGGTACGGAAATCATCAGCTGAAGGCATGCTCACATTCTTGGCTGTGAGCTGCCTTTTGAATTCAGGCATACATGAACAAGTCATTATCCAACCAATGATTTTCCATGAAAATATTTTGGTTGCTAATTTTAGCAATTCTGTTTACAACGTATGTCAAAAGCATAAATTCAGAATGGTGCATATTTTCTAGTGGGAGATATCTGCCTGGTGTAATAGAGGACAAAAGACTGTTTTTGAATAAAGCTGATGGTGCTTGCACTGATGCTCTTGAAAAACTTTATTTAAAATATGTGATTTTTTTAATTTTCCATAGTCTTTATCATTATTTTTTTCTAAACAAACTTGCTATTGGGCTTATCTTATTTATTTTCAGCCAACACAGTTTTCTATACAATGTAACTGAGATTATCAAAACACATTAGTTTGAGGAAGTTACTGCATGAAAAGTTTGATTTTTTTTTTCTAAGACAGAAAAACCACCCAAGTTTAGTTAGAAATACAATGGAACTAA
Source organism: Peromyscus maniculatus bairdii (assembly GCF_049852395.1). Classification (NCBI taxonomy): domain Eukaryota; kingdom Metazoa; phylum Chordata; class Mammalia; order Rodentia; family Cricetidae; genus Peromyscus; species Peromyscus maniculatus. The sequence continues at coordinate 11,972,031 of NC_134854.1, read as the reverse complement.
TTTTGTGCCTAATTAACTCCATGTAGCATGGAGTTACCCACTCCCCAAATCACCATTGCCTTATGTGATAGTTTTTATGCATGCTGTCTACTCCTGGTCCTGGAGTTCTGATTTCTGTAGTCAAGTATGTGCTAATTTCTGCATTCAAGAAATAGTTAATCCATTATGTTGTCATTTAATTAACTATGGTAATTTGTTATGTTAATTCATGGTGTTCCAGAAATTAACCATTAATTATTTCCTGATTACATCAAATTGGTAATTGTTTTGTGTATTTACATTTTTGAGTTTTTATATGATCTTTAGTTGTTCTTGGAAATAAAACCCTCAGGAAGCCAAAAGTAAGTCCATGGTCATGTCCTATGTTGCTTCCACACCATAGGCTAAAGTTTTTCTCTTTTGTTTTAATTCATGGACCGGGTTGATATATAATGTAGAAAATTTTATATTTTATATTCACATATTTCATATTTTAATTTATAAGTCTTATTCTTTTTTTCTTCCAGAAGTCCAACTTTAGTAAAAAATATCCCTACAAGTTTGGGCTATGGGGCAGCTCTCAACGCCAGTCTGCAGGTAATATCATCAGATACACACTGCCATTATTGTCCTTTGGGGGTGTTCGGGTACTTTATTGTTTGGCATGCTTTCTGTCTAGGCGAGATTGTGACTGTTCTTAATAGTTGGTTTCTCACCCAAGGACGTTGTAGTACCTAGTACTATGGAAAGCACTGATTCTCATTCAAGGACATTGTAGTACCAAGTACTGTGGAAAGCACTGATTCTCATTCAAGCTACTTTTGATGTGAAGAAGCAAGAAGGACACCCTGTGGCAAAATCTGGAACACTCAGCTTTCCTGCAAATGCTAGATTGATAGAAGCTTTTGCAAATGCATGTGGCTATGCATTAATATTTATCCAGGCTGTCATAAATGATTTCACATCATAGTGTTGGGGAACATGGTGCTTGTGGCAAAAACTTTAAAGTTTAATTATAATATATAATTTTTATGCAGAGGAGGCAAATGTCAGGACTTCTTTATTTTGAGTTAAGTTCTGGTCATTTTTAAAAAGCAGAGCAACTGCTTATATTATCCTCAAGTATTTCTGAACACGCGAGGAATCAACATTTCATTATGTGAAAGGCTAACACACAAGTGAGAAAGTTCGCTGTGAGAGCTATTGTTTATATGTTCACAGCACATTAATGCGCTTGCTACCTCGGCTGCGAGTGGCCATTCAGGAGTTTTTGTCTTTCCCTACATTTTATGTAAGTGCTTCTGAAATGTCTATAATGCAATGTGCAAGCGCTAACGGGAGATAAGTGCTGTTGCCATGACTTTAAAGGGCAGGCCTGTTAAAGCTGTCTTGCTCCTTGTCCATCCCACTAGGCTGCCTTGGCAGAGAGCAGTTTGCCTTTGCTAAGTAACCCTGGACTGATCAATAACGCCTCCAGTGGCCTCCTGCAGGCCGTCCATGAAGACCTCAATGGTTCCCTGGACCACATCGACAGCAATGGGAACAGCAGTCCGGGCTGCTCGCCTCAGCCACACATGTAAGTGTGGTTAACAGATTCCTGAAAGGGATGAAAATATATTCTTTTGCTTCTGAATTTGATATTTTTTTCTGAAGTTTACCATGGTGTTTAAGTAAAAATGTAAAAGTTTAAGCACAGTTGGTTTGTACCATGCCCATAATATATAAAGTATATCAAAATGGTTGTTCACACATCTTAGAGATTATTCCAAGTACCCTATACTTAGTGTTGATAGCATTCTTCTACAAATTCTTAGTAGTACTAAAGTCCTGTTGGGCATTAAGTACTGTCTATGATGAATCTCCATCATATGGGCCATTATCCGAGTTTGGTTTGTATGGTGTAATATGAATATTTGTGATAGGGTAGGTTTTCATAATTTTTACTACTATTACAGGACTCTAAACCATTTATGAACTGTAGTCAAGACATTGCCCATTTTTATAAACCGTAAAATGCAAAGTTTAACTGTTACCCACAGTTTACACAGAAGCTGGTAAAGTGTAACTTTTTGCCTGTCTTATAAATCAGTGTAATTACATATTCAAGCTTAATTACTGGTGCGTCTGTATTGGCAAGGTTTATATGTTATATTTTATGCAAGACTACGATTCCTATTAATATTTAGCAGCTAACTATATCATTAATTACTCTAAAATCTTTCCCCTACCATCTTTTTAATGGAGCTGAGAGAGTAGAAGTATTAAAAATTGATGTATTGTGGATTTCAGAAAAGTGTATGACACTTTTTAAAATGCCAGGTCTTATTCAGTATTGTCAGGAATATCAGTTTCTTGTTTACTAAAAAGTACTGACCCAGGTAGAAACGAGAATTCCTGGAGAAATAATCACAGCTGAGTGATGAAGTCCATGTGCTTCTTAGACGGGAGGATGATGTTCGAATGTTATGGCTGTCCTTCCCTGAGTTACTCTGCACGCTGCTTAACTTCACATTATTGATACAAGCTTACTCTTTATCTCCATTTTCATATTTTACTCTTTGTGATTTTTTTATGCTTTGTTTTGCTTTGAGACAGTGTCTCACATTTTTGCACAGGCTCATCCTCACATCAGTCCTCCTGCCTCAGCCTCCTAAACACTGATGGAATTATAGGCATATGCTACTGCACTGGACTCCTCTATCTCCAATTAAGTATCCAGTCAAGCCCTGAAAGAGATATAGAACCCGGCTATGTACTCATATTCATTGGACTTTTCACTAGTTATTATTTTGTTGATTTTTAAAAGACCATACAGTGTTTGACAAATGAATGTCTTTGGCATCATATGCCTAATTGATGTATGGTACTTCACTCTATTGTCTTTGCAAAAACACACTGCAGTCTCTAAAGTGTTTCTCCGGATTCCAAACCATTACTTTTCCAAAATGGAAAAAATCAGTCTTTTGGAAGTGTCTTTAGTCATATTAAATAATACAAAAGAAGTGATAAAACACCAAGTAAAAAGAACATGCATATATGCTCTCGAGACTAGCCGTACTCTATCTAAGCAAGGAAAATGAGCAATCAGATGAAAGTTTTTACATCCTGCATCATCACCCTGTCAGCCATGCAGTGGTAGCTGCAGGCTTTTCCTTTCTGTTGCTCTTCTGACTGTGCTAATACTCACTCCCTATGCAAATGCTAAAAGAACTCATCTTTAAGAGCCCAACAACAGTTTGATCCTGTTTTTCTCCATTTAAAAAGGAGGAGCTTCTATGAGAGGCATTGGTAAAAGCAATATGTGGACTGTGGGTGCTCCTTCGTTTGCTCCCATACAGTATGTAGATGCTGATGGGAATCATGTGCAAGAAGATGAAGAAGGGAGTGATTTTCACAAGTTTAATTGTCTAGTGCTAAGAATATTAAAATAAAAAATTAATGACTTAATAAAATAGTTTATTAAACATTGTATTTTCGATCCTGAAATAATAATTGAACTAAATAATGGCTTTGTTGAGTTCATAGTATTTTTCACATGACAATTGGTAGTTCTGACCATTCAGTTTATTTTTTAATTTAAAGTTTAATCATGAAATATCTATGAAAGAGGAGTATGGAAAAACAATATTAAAAATATATTTGATGTTTGGTGTAGTATCATTATCAGTTTGTACAAAAATCATTCAGTTAATGCATTATGTATGTTATACTGACATGAATCAACATATAGGAAAAATACCTGCATTTATTTTCTATAGATGAAGGCAAAGCCTCCCTTTCTTTGTAGGAAACAGATTTCAGAAGAGTTAAAAATTAGAGGAATCCCATACCTTTTCTTTCCCTGAGTAATATAAATGAAAATCAAGTTTGTAATTATCCTGCAAAATATTGAGTCAACATTGATACTTCCGATCTCTCTGTGCTGCTCCATTAACTTTTTGTAGTCTGCTCAGGTGTTAGCAGATAACACCTCAGAATGCTACCATACTTCTAAGGTGCTTATTTGTAAAGAAGCATAAGCATTTGGGGTTTGTTATGAAGCAAGTCAAGGAAAAACTATTTACATGGTTCTATCAATTAAAATTTGCTTGTATCTAATTGAACCCAGTTCAGGGAATTTTGAGATCAAATAGAAATGAAAAACCTATTTTATAAAGCATTTCTGTAGCATTTTTGTGTGTTCTGGGGTGAATTCATGCTATATGTTGTTTGGGGGAGGGGATAGCTATGCCAATATTATTATGAAAGAAAGAGTGTAGCTCAACTGTGTCACTGTTGGTGCTCCAGCACCACCAGACTAGGCACTACCCAGTGGGAATGGACAAGTTTCCTTTCTTTGGTTTCTTTTTCTTCCTCTTTGTAGCCTTAACTCTTAATAATACCTACCTCACGAAATTTATGCAAATAAACTGAATGCCTGGAAATAGTGATGTTCCTCATGGTATATACCTACTTAGGTACTGATTGATGGGACCTATTGCAATATCTCATTACAATCTTTTTTTTTTTTTTTTTTTTTTTGGGTTTTTTCGAGACAGGGTTTCTCTGTTTAGCTTTGCGCCTTTCCTGGAGCTCACTTGGTAGCCCAGGCTGGCCTCGAACTCACAGAGATCCGCCTGGCTCTGCCTCCCGAGTGCTGGGATTAAAGGCGTGCGCCACCAACGCCCGGCCTCATTACAATCTTAAATGAGACTAAAAACAATACAAAACACACTTTGCAGTTTCAATACTTTCTATCCACTACAATACATTTACAGATAGTTTTCCAAAGCAGTATCTTTCCTTTTACTCTGACATCTCTTATGTTTCCTGAAGTAAACACCTCATTAAAAGTGAGGCAATATAACAGAGAAATTTATTGTATGGAGCTCATTGCTCAGAGTCAGTGGAATAAAGGGTTAGAGGCTTAAGAAAATACTAACTGAAGTTGTTGGCAGTGAACAACTTTAACAGAGAAAATAATACCAACCCAGAATTAGTCACTCATATGCCCAGAAACAGGGAGAATAGGGTTGGACAGGAATTTAGAACACATAGGTAAATACAGAATTTAGACTATATGAAGATGGGACCAGTCTCCTAGGTTACTAAATAACAAGTTATGGTGTTTGTGTTTGTCAGAGTAGAGTTTGTTCAGTGTTATGGGTCTGGATTTGGTACAGTCAATGTTCTGCTTCAGAAGGCAAACTCTCTGAAATCATATTGTAGGTACCATAGCATGACTATAGTAATGTCAGGATTTTTTTTTTTTTTGAATTAGGGGAGCTGGATGCAGAGGGTTAATGTTAGCAGGCTCTAGTACCTGTAGCATCTGATTTAAATTAAATGTGAGCAGTGAAAAGCAATAAATTAATCCAAGAAGGCACCCAAGAAAAGACACCTGACTCTATTCTAAGAAGAAAAGGGGGAAAGCTCATAGCCACTCTATGATTCACTGCAAAAAAGAAGACATAAGCGAAATGAAAAGTGATGACGTCATACTTTTGCTTTTGGAGTCTAAGAAATTAAATGTAACACCATAAGTGTTTAGTTTGTTTAGATTTTTATTCAGTTCCATAATAGTGATGTGGTTGAATGGGAGTTTCCACTTGAGTTTGCTAGAGATATGAATGATTAGAATAAAGGAACAGATGTGGGTTGGCTCTGTAAATGTTTGGAGATACCAAGTTTTCCCACATAGTCCACTTTTCTTTTCTAGTACTGTTCTTACACTACAAAATTTTGGTTCTGCAAAAGAAAGTTTTTCCAAATAAACTAATTTTTGTCTCAAACTGTTTGCTTTTCCACCCTGTATTTTGTTTCAACTTTGTCTTACATAAATTTTACCTCTCCTTGTTACAATGATCTTATTTCCCAGAAGGCTTTTCCAATTAATTTTGCTGTCAGAAACTAACCTCAGGTTCTTGCTTCCAAATGATTGGCTCCCTGTACCATTCCTGAGCCAAAAATGTTGCATCTGAGTGTGCATGAGGCATGGATGCCTATTCTGCAGCTATCCCTAGGTTAATGCCAAATTTCTTAAGAATGGTTGTTATGCTTTAGACAAATGGCCAGATCATTGGAAACAGCTTAGTTTCACAAAGCAATACCTACAGGAATAAAATCCATGATCCAGCTAGACCCCCAGAGAGGGAAAATCAAAATTTTAGATCAATAAATAGCTCTAATGTTCCAGTTTGTGAATGCTAAGCAGTGTAGGGATCCAAACTCAGGCCTTCATGCTTGTGCACCCAAAACTTCTACCAAGTAAACTACTTCCTTAGTCCTTTGATTTTTTTTTTTAAATCTCCATTTTCTGGCACTATTTAAAGAGTTTTCAGACCATCCACTTTATGACCAAATGTAAAGGATGCTTTCTACTTTATATAGGTACCTAATTTTTTTTTGGGGGGGGGATTATTTTCAAAGTTAGATAGATGCGATGTTTACACTGCAGTAATTTCAACTTAATGTCTTCTCGCATTTGTTAAACTTAAAAAAGAAGAAGATATTCAGACCAGAACTGAAAGATGAACCCCTACTGTTAGAAGTAGTCCACATGCTTTCTCTTTCCAATCCGAGGCCAACAGTGGTGTTTAATGATGAAGTCACAATAATTATCACAGCCCCACTGTTTCTTCCCAGTTAAACAATGATTGCTCCACATTCTCAATGAGTTGGGTCAAACTTGCCATCTCTTGTGCAACCTTAAATGAGATCCCCATTTTTGCATGTTCCAATTTTGTATCAAGAGATCAAAATGAAGGTTCTCCCTAAGTTGTCTCTGTATTGAGGCCTTTAGGCTCCAAGTTGCCTATTTCCATAGGGTTTTCCTTCTGATGATTAGTGTTTTCTACTGCTGAATTTTCAAGTAACTTCTTACAAGTTATTTCTTAGCCCCTTTATTCTCCTATTATTTAAAAGTTCTCTTTGCTAAATATTTAATTTTGATAGCAAGTGATTATTAATTTCTTCTTGTGGGACAAAATACCTGAGTCTGAGAGCTAATGATATACTATAGAGAAAATTACTATATTGCATGTAAGGTTAGAAAGATGGATTTGTTGTGTCTTTAGAAGGCAAACTTTGGGGGTTAAGAACCATGTGTGTCATGTAAAAGGAGAATGTGTTGGTGGATGATTGTGATGAGGTCATATTTGCCTCCATGACCAGTGTGTAGTCTATGAACCTTCAAAGTTTCTAAGTCACACATGTCTCAATCATCTTGGCAGCATCTTTGGCTCTGGGAGAGCTTCAAGAGGTTGTAAAACTCACCCCAATAGATTATACTACAGCCTCTTCTGTCTGTAACAGTTGGTCACAAAGATAGCTAAAAGGGTCCACCAGGTCCCCATTTTCGAACATGATGCTGAGACTAGATCATGAGACGTCATAAAACACGATATTCAAATAGATAATGTTTCTTTTGTTACCCAATTTTTATTCCTTTCCTTAAACTTTAAATTTACAGATCCTATTCCTTTGGTTGGTGATATTTTACACAAAAAGTCCCGCAAATGTTAGGTCTCCCCATGAACAAAAGCATTTGAAAGTGATGTGGCTCTAAATTTGAAAAAAAAAAAAAGTTAAAAATGACTGATAATCTGAGCCAGGCATTCTCACTCATTGTTTTTGTTCCTGTGAAGACAGTATTATTTTGCTGCTGTTATGGGCCTTTATGTTGTGTTATGAAGTTCTGGGGGAAAAACTACTTGGCTTCACATTTGTGTTCACAGATTTTTCTCATTAACACTGTTCCAGTCATCTTTAATTTTTATCCCCTAACCTTTTTAGTCCTCTTGTAATTTTGGTTCTGATTTAATTCCATTTTTATTTAATGTCTAAACTTTTTCATTAACTTTGCTAGTTAGCTTTGAGATCGCTTTCCAAAATGACTGTGCAGAACTCATGATGATGCCAGCTCTTTATCATCTCATCTCCTTTGTCAAGTGCTACAAGTATGGATCAGTAGCTCTTGTTCTTTTTGACATTATTCCAGTCCCTGTATGTGGCACTTACAACTCATTCTAGTTCCTCTTAATAAAAAGATCCTACCAGAGGTACAGTATCTTCTGCTAAAATGTCTGATACCCCCACCGTGCCAATTGTGGAAATTTGTGGGTTCCTATAGGGTTTTGAAGGTTTTTATAGAACTTTAGAGATGTTATCTGACATCCATGGTGTGAAATCCCACAATTTAGGCTAAGTGTGTCAGACGACTTTAGCTGACAGTCCTGTAGCGTACTGATTCAGTTTTATATCTAAAGAGGGCGTTTGTTAGAAGATACATGTTCCTTTTCTCTGCCATTTGAGGAGCCATGGAAAATTTCTGTCTCTAAGGGGCAAAAAATCATTCACTAAATGGTTAAAGAACAAATATTGCTTGTATATTATTTTTCATACTTCTAGAAAACAGAAAAGAGTAAATAATATACATATCCCCCCAAATTTTAAATTTAGCTTTTGAAAGAGGAGTTAGAAAGTAGACATACTTCTCTTTTAAAGAAATTAAAGTTTACCATTTATTTAAATTATTAATAATATTTCAACACGAATAAATGCAGCTTAAAGCACAAGGATACATAAGCAGTATCTATTATTAGGACAGAATTAACTAATGGGTAGAGGGTGGATGGATGGATGGATAGATAGATAGATAGATAGATAGATAGATAGATAGATAGATAGATGATAGATAGACAGACATTAATGTGATTTATATAAGCAACAGAAATCAAACTGTTTAATGTCACTAGAGAAGATGAATGTTTCTTATATTGTTCTTCAGTAGCATGAGCTAAACATTTAAATACAAAAGGATAGACAGTCAAGGGTCATGCTGTATTATCTTACTGTTGATAAGTTTATACTGCAACATTAAAGCCATAGTCCTTTTGGTAATTAACAAATCAGAGAAAGAGATGATGCACTAGGTTCATAACAGATTAATATTGCTTTCATTTTCTATTCTATTCTCATGTTTTACAGGGTATAATAATGCATGCTTAGGAGACAACTGAAGTTTGAATCAGTTCAGTGCTTTGGTCTGAGCAAGGCTTTAGGCCCACCAAAGCAGTCAGCCTCAAAGACTAGACAGATCTAATAACATGAACCATGTGAAGGCCAGGTGGACATCAATGCCTGCAAAGACACCCTAGGTGACAACTTCACTAGGAGCCAACAGAGGAGAACATTTTTGCTGGGAGACTGGCAGTGGAAAAAATAAGCAATAGTCAGGGCAAGCAGGGAAGCCACCTACCCATGGGGCAGTCTGAACCCTAAGTGCAACTATTAGATTGTGAGATCAAGACCTTCAAGAAGTCAGAATCCAAGAAGTCAAGTTACGTTAGATAAAAACTGGTACATATAACCCATGAAGGCTGCATCCTGCTTTTGCAGACTAAAGAATGGTCCAAGGAGTAAGGCCAAAGAGATTTCAGAGGGTGGGATGTGTTCTAAGCAGAGTTGGGACAGCAAAAAAGAAGCACTACTTGCTAAGTAAGTGTCAAGATCTGAGCTTTGTTATTATTTCTCTTAATAACAATGAGGAATGGAAGAGTCCTTAGACCTGTGGTTGAAATTTTATGCAAATCATACATGTAAGAAACACAAACTGTTCAAGGACTAGTGTACATCTATAGGCAACATAAAAATCCTCTGAAATTAAGAGTAATTTGCAATCAAATACTAAAATACCTACATTGTTAAAAGAGAAAAATTGGCTTGTTAAGTATACTAATATTAAAATGCAATCCTAGTGTGTCAAATTTAAAAATAGAATTGATTTGTTTCTGTCTAGCAGATATGGAAGTTATTGGGGTATCGTGGCAAAGGTAAACTCTACGTGGTACATTTGGGATGGAGGAACACTGGTCCACTCCAAGCTTTTGTTCCCTCTTCTTGGTCATACATTTCCTTCAAGAGAAAATATTTTCATTTTCACCACGAAAAAAGGAGGAGGAATTTTATTTCTGTAGGACTGGTGTAATGCTTCTGACTAGAGGAAGTAGCTATAGAGAATTCTTCAGATAACATTAGGCCTTGATCCATTCAACACCAGATACAGTCATGTATTATCTTAATCTACAAAAATACTCAACAGTAGAGTAAGGTAATGTTTCAAAAATGAAATACATTAAGAAAGATTTGTTTTATAACTTCTTAGTTGGTAAAATGAGAATGAGATGTTTTTTAATCCTGGTTGTTGTAATAATATTGTCATTCCTCCATCTGCACTGAAAAATTAAGTGTTTCTCTAAAATGTCCTCAAGTTTATACTATAAAAGTCTACCTGTTACTGACAAATTTAGGAATATGCTTTGAAAGGATAAAATCTCAAGTACAATGACATATTCTCTATGACCAGAAATACACTGACATTAGCCTGGGCAGCTCTTGTTTTGTAAAATTTTACCAAATGGTTTCCTCTTTCTTTTAAAAAATAAACATTTTATTTGAAATTTTAATTTTCTTCTCTATAATACGTTAGATAAGCTCTTTTTCCTAAACAAGATACCAACAATTTTTCTCTAAAAGGCATTATTTTTCATTTCAAACAGACTATAGGAACACAGATCTCTAAATTTGCAATTTTTACTCATTTACAATCAATTCAATAGATGTTACCTATTCAAAAGAATCAAATATAAATGATTGTTCTTGTGAAATTAATTCTATCTTAAAGAATTTTGTATTTATATTTTAGAATTTTATATATGCAAAACATTTACATAGGAAGTAAGAGGGTTTTGTAATTAGCAAATAAACTGAAAGGAAATGTATTTAGACAAATATGAAATTGACAGCCTGCTAATTGTATGCATTGCTTATTTTAATAACCTACGTATCAATGGTTATTGTCATTGGTTTGACAGCCTGTACTGCACACTGAGGGGAATGTAGTTATTTAAGAGAAACCCCCACTTTGCTCTTGAATTTTCTTTGACTAGAAATTTGCTATGTTATTTTATGAAATAAACAGAACCTATGAAATCAATGTACATCATATGTCCATAGTGAGTCTATTCTGATATTTTTTAATTTTATTCATCACTAGTTAGGACACAAGTGAATAAAGGGCAGGAATGAATTGTATGACTGTGAACTTTTTCTCTTGGAGTTTCATATCTCACTTATGTAAAAGTATTCAAATGACAATTAGTATGTATAAACAGCTAATACAGTTTCAGAGTATACTTGTGAATATTATCTGAGAAGTAATGCTTTACAGCAGTGATACACAATTATGGGACAGGGGCATGTTGTACCTTTCTTTAAGGAGATATACTGTGTTAAATATATTTAAAATGTTCTCGATTAACTAGGACATATGAATAAAGGTTATAAGGTAATACTCTAGAATGAGTAAACCACATAAAATTTTTCAGTCTTTTGTAACATTAGTCTTGTACATCATTCACTGATATAATTTTTACTGAAATCTTCCATATAGTAGATATGGGCCAAAAATTTTTCTTCACAGTTTTTGTTGACATATATTATGCATTTTAAGACTTCATGTTTTACCACTAGTTTCAGAGAGTACATATGCATATACACTAACATTGCATACAAAGAGCTAGACAGACTGATTGATTGATTCACTGATGATCAATATGATGTGATTGTATGTGGTACTGGGGATTGAACTCAGACACATTCGGGAGCAAGCTTTGCACCACTGAGCTCTCATGCCAAGCTTTATGGTTTAATCACATTTACATTGTATCATTGAGTCTCTCACAAACCCACAGCAACATATAAATACTTTAATCATTATATTTGATAACACTGCAATAATCAAAATTGAGAAAGCACTACTAAGATGCTAGTCTGACCTCCATTGACTTAAGTGGATTTTGAATATTTCAGCTTAAGAAACTCTATGGATAGAACTTTCTCATTCAAAAGAAAACCAGGAAGAGTTTATAGGACCATTAACTTAGTCTTGAACAAGGATAAAGTGAAGAAAATTTACATTCCTCTAGGGATTAGGCTGTGTGACCACAATCTAAAAAGATAAACTTTCCTCTTGTAATGTGACTCCGCTGTAGGGTGCAGGCAAACATTAACATTTCTTCTGCCTTCACTGATGCCTTAGGTCCTTATAATTTTCACAACAAAAGGAGCAACACGTTCCTTTAGGCAACAAGTCAGTGTATTAATGTAACTTGTCCTCTGTGGTTTGAAAATATGCATTTACTGAGTGTTGCTGTAAAACTGAGCGATTAACTAGAATACAAAAATCAACTGCTACTTTGCAGATCCCTCAAATAAGGCAAGCTGAATTCTTTTTTTTGGACAATCACAAATGAGCACTTAGTAGTGAAACATATCCTACATGATACAGTCTGAGTTTTTCCATCCGATGAGTACATAGGTCATTACAGAAACCAAAACAAAGGGATGAAGAAAGCTTTCTTGTGCACAGAGGGTTAAAACAACTTCATGAAGTGTGTAGTTGTCAGCATAAAATCGGTTTTGAGATTGAGTTTTATGGAAATTACTGATACTTGACTGTATATTTGCCTCCATAAATCACAATTTAAGTGACTCAGTTCAGTTTTAGGGCAGTGTGTGAAAAGAATGGAGATGTGACTAAACCATAGCTTCTCATTCTGACCACCCCTGTTCTTCAGCATTGGCCAGGCCACCAGGCGAAGCACAGGTTTAGAAGATTGGGAAGGAGTTTGGGCACCAGGTCCTAGAGTTGGTTAATCTCTGAAATCCTGATAAGACACGTGCATTTTTAAAATGTGGAGAGATGGCATTTAACAAGACCCTCAAGAGTATGGGTTACATACTTCTTCAAAGGCTTGTTTCTTAGGAAGTTCTGGATAAAGACTGTCAATGCTGATAATGTACTAGAATTGATTTGGAAAGCTTATGTCGTAAAAAATGGTAACTATTAGAATAGATAGATCTGTTTAAAGTAATTTGAATATTTCACTATATATAAAACAACTGCATAAACATACAAGGTTCCTTATATGTCAGTTAAAAATTATGTATATTTAATGTTTATTTTTAAAATTCAAGCAGCACCCTTTTTCTCTTTTGCTACTTTGCTATAGAAAAATGATTTTTTTTCCATTTGAGAAAGCAAAATTTAATGCCTTCCATTTTCATAAATTAAACCTATTCATTTATTTTATATCCCAACCAAAGTTTCCTCCTCTTTCTTCCCTTCCATCCCCTTGCCCCACCTCCATTCTGCCGACCCACCCCTTGCGATCAATCCCTCTTCTGTTTCTGCTCATAAAGGGGCAGGCCTCCCCTGGGTATCAGCAAAGCATATAAAGTTGAGGCAGGACCAAGCTCCTGCCCTTCTACCAATGCTGGGCAAGGCAACCCAGTGAATGCCCTTTTCTTTTAAGCATTCATTCAAAAACTTTTTTCCTTAAAATGGCATAAGAACACAAACTGAAAATTAGATATAAGTAATGTTTCCAGAGAGCATGAACCAATGTTATGGCTGCTGTTGTTGCCTCTAGCAGGAGAATCACCGAGATTTGTGGTGAACTTCACCTTCAGTATCTGTTATCTTCACTAATACTGAAGCCCTCTGAGGTCACACCCACACCTCCTTATAAACAATATATATATAAACTCCATCAGCGTCACATGTGAGATCATGAGCTTTCCCTGGGCCATCAGTAGAGTACAGAAGAAAGCCTTGCACATACACATAAAGAGCCACAAAATGCAACCTGCATTTTACTCTGCAACCTGCAGCCTAAATTCCTCTCTTTCCCTCCATTTCTAGTGCCCTATTTGTCCTGGCTGTCGGTATCTTATCATACTGCATTGGTCAGCTCGTGACTGTAACCTTCCTCTCACAGTTCTACACTGGGTTGATGCAGTGCAAAACAATCCTAACTTCAACTGTTTCACTTCTCTACTCTCAAATTGTCAATAGCCTTCCACTGAAAGCACAGAAACATTCACTTTCTGTGATGCAGATAAAAGGCTCTTCACTCTCTGATCTTGTTCTAATTTCCTAACTTTTTATTATTATATGAGAAACCCCCCATTTTTGATAATTTGACTTCGATAATTTATGTAAGACTCTTTTCCCCCCATTTCCACTCTGTCTTTTCTTTTTTCCTCTGTGTAAAATTTCCAAATACTTCAAAGCCTATTCAAAAATACACACACACACACACACACACACACACACACACACACACACACACACCCTAAAAATCATCATAGTTCATATTCTCAGAGTCTGTCTTCCCTTCCTTAATATTTTCTCTACTATGATATCCATCACTCTTTTTGTTGTACCATATTTAATTGTTTATGTTTTATTTCCTCTATGAGATTGAAAATTATGAGAACTGGAGGTAAAGAGATGGCTCAACACTTAAGAGCACTTGTTCTTTCAGAGGACCTGGGTTCAGTTCCCAACACTCAAATGGTAGGTCATGACCTTCCATAATGCCGATTCTCAGGGATCTGATTCCCTCTGCTGGTATCCATGGGAACCGGACACACATGTGCTGTACATACGTCCATTTGGATAGAACACTCACACACATAAAATAAAAAAAAAAAAAAGCCTAAAAGCACACAGTTGTTGAAAGGGACTTGTGAGAACAGGAATCATAGTCCCCGTCTCCCCTCTTCCCCATGTTTATACGTATATTGAATGCTTTATTTTTCTGCAAAAAAAAACTTTTTGAGAGATAACTTTTATTTGCCTAGAAGTACTAGATGGCTTTATTTTTTGACTTTGTTGGGAAATAATAGTGGGTATTATATCTTGCCAACATTAATTGAATCTTTCCAAACAAAGATTTAAAGGCATCTCAAATATTTTTAACCCACCAAGTAGGTGGGTTAAAATTACATCAAATTGTGATGTATCATGCTTTCTTCAAGCAGGAAAATTAAATCATTGCTTTTCTATAGTAACTGCTAAATGGTGAACTAAAATGGAGTTGTTGAATTCAATGTCTCTCCTTTATGGACAGAATAATTCTAAAGCATTCATAATGAAGTACTATATTCTAGTTTGAAGAAATATCCATTATTAACTGAATAAATAATTAATTTTAAAAATCAAAGTTGAAGTTACTTTAATACCCACTTATAAGTACCTGCCATATTTTCACTGGTTTGGAAGCACTATGACATTGATTACTTACGCAGATCTTACTACACTTCTACCCTTCTAACCCAAGGCTTGTGTTATTTTCTCTAATAATATGGATATCTTATAAAGACAGGCAAAAAATAGCCAGGAAGTGCATTTAATCTTAACACCTATGCTTCTACCTGCATATATTACAAATAAGTCCACTAAATATTCTTTGTTTAAGGTCTCATAAATGAAACAATGAAAATCGGTAAACCCAATTAGAATGTTTTGGTGTGTTTATAACATCTCAGCAAAGGTTTTAGATATATTCAATGTTTCAATTGCTATGTATTTTATTCCTATAAACTGTTATAATATATTTTTTTGAATTAGCATCCACTTTATTAGTATGTTTTGCAAGGACTGAAGTTTAATGTACAGGACAATTGAAATCTAGAATCAGAGGAAAGCAGTACATACATTTCATTACGCTAGGGCATGTGTTGTGATAAATGCCTAGATCTTCAAGACCAGGAAGAGTTTTTATTTATTTATTTATTTATTTATTTATTTATTTATTTATTTATTTATTTTTGGTTTTTTGAGACAGGGTTTCTCTGTGTAGCTTTGCGCCTTTCCTGGAACTCACTTGGTAGCCCAGGCTGGCCTCGAACTCACAAAGATCCACCTGCCTCTGCCTCCCGAGTGCTGGGATTAAAGGCGTGTGCCACCACCGCCCTGCCAGGAAGAGTTTTATAAGCAAAAGGACCAACAACTACCATCATTTCTGTCTTAACATGTCCTTGTTTTATTCTCTTGAATAAATGCCACCAAGTATGTATATATATTGTAATGGATTAGAATAATTCTCAGAGGGAAATAATCTCTCCCACCTGTGAACCCCTGTATCTGTTAATTACTCCTTTCCTTAGGACCTTTATTCTTGGCCAATCTAGGATTTTTGAGTATATATTTCTCCCATTATAGATTATTGGTTTTAGATAGATAGAAAAAGCACACAGTGTCTTACTTATGCCAACATTCAATAAAGTTTTGTTAAATTACTGTTAGCAAGGGGAAATATTGATAGTTATCTGATTTCCTAAAGAAAGTAATACTGAAGCTTTTTTAACTTTTTTTCTTTCGATATATTTTTATCCTGTTTTCCCTCCCACAGCTCTTCCCAGACTCTCCCCTCCTCCATACTGCCACAATTTTAAATTCTCTCTCTCTCTTACCCCTCCGCTGTTTCTCAAAAAAAGAAAGAAAAACAAAAAAAAGAACAAGAAATGAGCAAACAAACAAAAACCCACAAAAAAAAAAAAAATGAAAAGACCAATAAGACATAAAATGCCCAAACAAAGCAACATATGATTGAAGCATTGACATCCTTACAGATACAGGGGATTTGATTCAATCATGAGTATAATGGAATTTCTGGCAGAAAAATTTATTTTCTAATAGGCATATAATATATAATATACATAAAAATTGCTATGTTTCTTAAAATTTGCATTTTAATCTATTCCAGGTTTCCCTAGCTCAATGTGTATTATCAGAACTGGGTAAGCCCCAATGTGCACAGCAAATGTGATACAAGCCTGGACCACTCAATGCATGTATGTTAATGATTTTAATGACAAGCTAATGATGAGCCCGGTGATGGATGACTGAGGAGAATAAATGTAGAAGCTCTCTGGGCAGAGCATGTCGATGCTGGCTCCTCTCCTTTGAAATTAGCTTTCCATGTGGTGTAAAATGATCTGAGACGTGACCTGAGCTTTTGCCTTAGCATTGTGGTGTTCAGGATGTGTTCGTTAATCATTCTTTTGAGTAATTATAGTAACAAACTGTGTTATTTATTTTATTTCCTTATTCTTTTAAGAAAAGGCAGCTCATCATTACTGGCATCTAACATGTATACCACAAGTATTTTCTTTTGTTTTGTTTTATGATATTTCTGAGTTATTCATAAATATTTTACTCTGGAGAGAAAGATTAAAATATTCTTTAGGAAAAGGAATGTATATGAATGTTTCATCATCACTTCCTGTGTTTATAACATACCTTCTTTCATGAAAAGAAATAAAGTTTTACATATATTGTGACACTATTAATATTTATCAATCACTTGTGTCATGGAATCACATTATTCACATTTTTGCATATACACAGTCATTTACTTTTCATAGCAATTGTAAAAGACAGAATTCTTTTGTGTCTCTTGCCCATGGATTTTAAAAAATGGGTTCAATCAGATCACAATAGCTTTGTTGACTATTAGGAGAAGAGCTCAGCTTCAAACCCAAGCATTCTGCCCCCAGAGCCCACTATATTCTCAAGCACCTAGCCATTACCGCATGACTGAAGATTACCAATGAGCCAGCTAAACTGTCCAGTATTCCTTATGCTATGTTCTCAAATTAATCAAAATACTAAATACATGAAAATCCATTGTGCTGAATGACTCCCTTGTACTTAAACCCCTTCAGATGATTCCACCTGAATGGAAAATCTGTAATGAGGCACTGTGCAGCAAAAGGCAAGGTCTCTTTTACTTAGATTGTCATGGGTGTTTCTAAGTCTTCTTTCTTTTAAAATCAGTGTAAAGAAAACTCTTACTGATGTGAAGATAATTTATCCAAACAGCTATATTAACTAGGGCTTGTTATGTGTAGGTCTCCTCATCTATATACTTCACAATCGTTCATTGGCCTTGAGTAGGGTTTGAGAATTAGTTCCAGCTATTTCCTGTATTCAAACAGTTGAATATCCCTATCTTGAGAAACAGAAACTTTAAGTAAAATATTCTTATGCTTGATGAAATTTTGTGATTCAGAGGTTTGGAATATCAGCATAAGCAATTTAAAAAAATGCTTTAGAGGGTTCAAGGAGAAGAAGATCAGTATCATTTGGATGGGTCAGGTAGTCTATAAGGAGTTAAGTCTATATGCATCATTCCTTAAATAATAGGGATGGTGTTACTAGGTAGGTTATTGTATGGAAGGGAATTCCAGGCTGTGAGTGTGTTGATAGTGAAGTACAGCTGAGTGAGCAGGAGCACAATGGTATGGAGAAGAAATTAAGAGCAGTGTTTTGAAGAGGATGATTTGAGTATCAATGTAACTTGTTATTTAGAAATAGTATTTCATATAAGTAAATTAATGTTAGATAATAGGTTGCTGGGAATACTGCAGTGTATTATTTTAATTTTTGCCAACACCCATCTCTAAATTTAGGTGTATATTCTGGTTAGGACAATGATGTTGTAGAAAAAATTACATATTAAAATTTTCTTAAGATGCTAGGAATATAACTTTGTAGTTATCCTGTTACAAAATTTGTTGCTTAGGTTTTGATAATGCATTCTTCTTGTTATTCTTCTTTATTGTGAACTTGGGGACTTTCCATAATGTTCTTTATTTAAATAAAAGGCCCGAAAGAAAACACAAATAGGCCTGATGGTGGAAGTGGAGGAACAGGAAGCGGTCAGTGAGAGCTTTCTGGGTCTCCTCAGAGTCCCAAGATTGTGACACAAGAGGCCAAGTCCTCAGCTAAAAGGATAGGAAGTTCTAAATGAGAAAAAAAGATTTAGGACAACGCCCTCCAATGTGCTGACATCAAATTTGCTACTATTCTACCTCAGCCTCCTGAGTACTGAAATTCCAGGCATGCACCTTGATGCCTCGTTTATATATTTTGATAGTTATATAAATCTGGAAATAGCTATTTAAACTTGAAAGTTTTGAATATACACAGGTCATTTATCAGACCTAGTTAGGAAAAAGATAACTATTATATTAACCTTAGGAGTTTATTCTAATTATCCCCAGTACTTGGGGTTTGCTATTCACTAAAATGTTCTGAATCCTAGATTAAATTGGGAAAATCTAAAATTATAAATACAACTTATAACTATTATTAAATCAAAATGTCATTTTTACAAAAGTCATTAAATTAATATGAACTTTCAAAAGTAATCTCATTAGATCATTTCATTTGTATATTTTAGAGAGGACTTGGAGAATATTAACATTGAATTTAATAAATGCTTAAAAGTTCTAGACACAAGTGCATAGTACCATAACAACTAGTTGTTTCACCCATCGTTTTATTCAAACTGATTGATAGTTCAATGAAACAAGAGTTGAGTTGTAAATTTTCTTAGTCTCAACAGTTGCATGTGTCTTTAAAGTGATCCTCACAGTGTGTTTCTATAGCTTCAGTGTAGTGGGTAGCTGTTCCAGCTTTCAGGCTTTTACTATTCTGAAGTCACCTTGGGGAACAGGCATGCAGCACACTGATGTGTAAGTAGAGTTTCCCTTTCCTCCACTGATGCACATTTTCCTAATTACACACATTGTCAATTTACAAATCAACTCAACTACCTTTTATTAGGTCAAAAAAGTTTATTTGTCATACAAACATTATTATGTTGATTCTCTCTATATATTTTAATTTGTACTTTTCTCATTTATAGGTTGTTCT